>NC_047510.2:4056161-4248990 GCF_902827115.2 Pseudochaenichthys georgianus
GACATGGGACCTTTAATGTCTTTGAATCCCTTTCAGAAAGTAATACTAGTTATTGTTTTGCCTAACTGTTTCCGTTATGAAACAAAAACTGTTTCCTGTTCTGAGCTGACAGGCCTCCTGCTGCCCTCCTGTGGAAACTGCAAGACTTAGCTGGCTGTGGAGTCTGTCCAACATCCAAACTCAAACTAACTTCACCGCGGTGAGCCCTAAACAAACAAGCTCCTTATTGGTATCATGACAGCAGAGAGTCTACACATATTCTGTTTTGGACTGAAAACTCAACTGTTTCAAGTAACTGCACCTCGGCCAAATGTCTTTCTTCTGCATGTAGCACTATTGTTGAAAAATAGTATAATAGTGGACCTTTAAGTGGAGCTAATGCATTAGCACTTAATCTAGTTGGGTTTATAGAAACCTGCAGGATTCTGGCTTTTGAGTTTGTTTCTTCATGGTTGAATGCGCTTCTTGTTAGCCACTTTTAATAGCTATATGAAAAGTTATATAATGTAATATCAACTGAAACAATCATGGATATAGAAGTAGCTAAACCACATGGTCTACAATCTGAGAACGAAGATACACACAACTTGTGCCACAGTTCTATCTGATGGACAAAAAAGGGAAGCCTCTCATTGGTCACAGTTTGAAACACTGTTATTAGAGTAATATTTAGACAGATGTTTGGCCTGCACTGCCCCTTCTGACTGAACATGAATTAGAAAGTGGCCTATCAGCAATCAATCAACTAATAATGTCACCTATGCATCCGTCAATGGACCAATAAATCACTTCCAAAATCAATCAACCAACAAAAATATCAATCATCACTTACTAAACTAATCAAACAACCAACCAATCATCACCCATCAACCAGCATTCACTTAATCAACCAACCCATTTTTTGTATTTTTTTTAGCTTTTAAGGTTATTTGTATAGTTACATTTACATTTGGTGTAAATACTTGTCTTTAGCATCCTTTTTAATGCTAAATTGTTTCTTAATAATACTTATTTTGTACTATCCTTATATATTTCCTTTTTTTTACCCACTTTGCAACTTTTTTTTTAATTGTTTGTTCCCACCACCAGAAAACCCAATACACTTGATTCTGATTCTGAATCACATCATTAACCTCCTTCCTGAATAGTTCCCATTTAGTTTGTATAGTGGTGTGTCATGAACACTACACAGATGTGGAAATGAATGTAAAATAATTTCTAGATCTTGACAAATTGTTTTGATCATAAAGTAAATTTCAGTTCAAGATACCGTTGGTAATGCACATGTGTAAATGATAAACTGAGGCACAAAAAATAATTGTTCTAAAGAAATGTCAGGTTGTAAATATAGTTCATTAAATGTGAACATTTGCAGTATGCACTAAACAAAGGGAATCATTTAAAGTCATCTTTATTCACAGCTTATTATGCTATGATTTGGCGGTGGTGGTGATGTCCATAGGGACTTGTCTTGGAAACCGGAAGGTCACCGATTCAAGCCCCCGAAAGACCAAGTGCTACCGAGGTGTCCCTGAGCAAGGCACCATTCCCTACACTGCTCCCCGGGCGCCGTACATAAAAATGGCAGCCCACTGCTCCTAACACTAGGATGGGTCAAATGCAGAATGTACATTTTCCCTCTGTGGGACGATTAAGGGTATATAAAATAAAATAAATGTTTTACTGGTCCGACCCATAGAGATCAAATTGGGCTGAATGTGGCCCCTGAACTAAAATGAGTTTGACCCCCCTGCTTTGAGAAGTGTTAGCTGCTAGCGCTCAAAGCTCGTGACTACCACACACGTGAACTGCGATCGACGGAGCTTACACTAATTGCGCCGCATTTGCGCTTCAGGTGAGGCTCCCTCCGCAAGAAGAGGCCCACTCCGCGAGGTGAGGCCCACTCCGCGAGGTGAGGCCCACTCCGCGAGGTGAGGCCCCCTCCGCGAGGTGCGTGATCTGCGTATAGGGAGGGGCGGCCCTGGGTCTCAGATACAAAACATGTCTCTGAAGTGTTTGGCTTGAAATACCAAACAGATCATAGTAGCATCCCATAATCCCCTCTGTTTCAAAAGTGCTGATTCTCTCATGCGCCTTTCACACCAACGTGATTCCCGTTCTAGCTCCGTGCTTACGCTCTTCTGGTTCGGAACCGGTTTTTATTTTCAGCCCTCGTTTTGTTCACACCGCTCAGAGCCCGACTGGTGCTGCCGCTGCTGCGTCATGACGTCACCGTTTAAGTCGCTGAATTTCCCGTGTTCAGTGAATGCAACAGAGGCAAGACCAATCAGAGAGTTGCATGGAAATAAAAGTGTGCTTGTGTCATTCAAGCTTGGCTCTGTGTGTGTGTGTGTGTGTGTGTGTGTGTGTGTGTGTGTGTGTGTGTGTGTGTGTGTGTGTGTGTGTGTGTGTGTGTGTGTGTGTGTGTGTGTGTGTGTGTGTGTGTGTGTGTGTGTGTGTGTGTGTGTGTGTGTGTGTGTGGAAATAGCGCATTTAGTGTGTGTGTGAGAGGGAGAGAGAGAGAGAGAGGGACCGGTGCCAGCAGCAGGGACCGTGTTGTTAGCATCTGGTTAGCTAGCTGCACTAACGGACATACGGAGCTGTTGGTTCCACAACAAGCTGGAGGAGAGTCCTTTAGCTCACCTGAGCCTCTGAGAGACTCAGGTGAGCTAAAGGACTCTCTGAGTGTTTAGATAGTTAACTTTAGTCTAAGTTATCTCAGTGGATCTCAAACGGTTTGGTCACAATTTATTCAAAAGATTATTTCCGCGGTACACTTTCATATGATCATTATAGTTATTAAAAAAAGAGAATAAAGGAAAAACAGTTATGAAATACTATATGGCAGTAAAACAAGAATACAGTTTGAAAGGGGAGTGATTTGTAAAATATCCAAGAAAAAGAACATCTGCTTACAGTTGTGTTTCATCTGGGTGTTGAGAGATGTATCCATAGATCTCTTAATGTTGCTCTCAAAGTGCACCAGATTGATGCTTTAAATATTTTTTTTAAAAAATCCCAAGGGAGCTTCCCCCCCGGACCCCCCTAGAGGAGGTGAGGTCCGCTCCCCAATTCCCCAATCGTAAAAAATAGCACTTTACCCCTGCTTATATGAGCTGATTATCGAGCCTTCATTGTAACACTTCATCACCCCCACTCAAAATACCTTCCCGCGCCTCTGTTAGCATAGCAACTGAAGCTAAACGGACTATTTTGACAACTTGTTGCTATCCTATTAATAGCCCATTTCCCAGCAGCTTCTTCTGAAGCCTTCCGAGTAAATCACCAGAAGCGCCGACACCTCCTCATCACTCCACCACTCCCATGTTTTCTTTTGTGTTGCCATAAGTTAGTCTTTCTCCGTTGGTGTGCTGGGCTAATGCTAATAATGCTAATGCGAGCAAATAAAATGGCGGCTTCACAAAACTTTTTTTTACGAGCCGTGGTTTGCAATTCGTCCAGCCAATCAGAAATTGGAACCATTTTCTCCCCAAGAAAGTCCTGAAAAGGGGTGAAAAGGTTCCAGAAAAAAAGTTCTAGTTCCAGATCTTTTTGGTGTGAACGCAAAATCCCAGGAACTATCGGAACTATTAGTGGGAAAAGTACTCGTGTGAAAGCGCCTAATGGTGCTCTAGGAGGAGATTCAGGTGATAAGGTGGGGGGGGGGGGGTACCTTGGTTGGTTATTGGCTAATGGTTACACAAGCCAAAAAATCGTTATGACATCATAAAGTGGCCAAAATCTGATGAGCTCATTTTCAGACAGGTTTTTATATAAATGGATCAGAACAAAAAATTAGCTAATCTTTTTTCCTGAAACTTTCAGAATCTCTTTACACAAAGGGGACAAATGTTTATGTATAAAAGACATTCAATAGTGGATTTTGCATAATTGCTGACATTTAAAACACTTTAGAGAAGATTGTAAGAAAGCACACAAGGAGGCAAGAAGGTCTGTTTTCTCATCTTTTAATAACACATTCATATCTATGCTCTGTTTTGTTTACAAGGAGTTTAAAACAAGTGTTGATGAGGACTAAAAGAATCAGGCAGGCAGAGGGTGAAAGTCCATATACTGTAAAGACCAGAGGAGCTTCTGGGGGAGGAGGAGGGGCGGAGCCTCCTCACGCTGCTGCACCATCACACAGAGCCTGAGCTCGGAGCAGCGCGAGGAGGACACAGAGGATACAGAGCCCCCCCACCCTCCTTCCACCTGCAGCTCCACAGTCAGCAACAACAGGTCCTTTTGCTTTTAAACCATTCATTATTATTAAGGAAAATAGATCATGGATTAGTGTAGAAGGTCCTCGCAGGGCACTCTAACTCATGTAGAAAGAAAATACTAAATGCACCCAAACACAAGAGATACAATCTGCTGTCATAAAAAAAGAGAAAATTAGAAGTCAACCAAAATAAATCAAGAGTATTCTGAAGTTAAAAAGTGTAAGTTTAACGAAATGAAGAAAAGGAAATGGAAAGTGAGGAGAAAGAGTATCTCATTTATGTTGGGTTTTTTAAGAAAGAAAATAAAAAACAGGAGGCAAGTTTACCTCTCCCACTTTTAGTATTATTCCACTTCAGAATCATTTGAAAACAACTAAAAATGGAGAAAGAAAATCATCTTTGGAAGAAGTAAACGTTTTGTTTCTTTAATAGACTATCCACTACAGTATATGGAGATGCCGCTACCCAGTTATTCATTTACCTATCTTTCATTCGAGCAACTTATTATTTTTTTTGATTTTTGTGTCCTTTTTCAAAAAAACATTTACCTATTTTTCCCAAGAGGTAGATCATAAAAATAATGATATGGTTACAGGTGTCGTGCCCCTTGATTCAGGAGGTGACATGACAGGGGGGGCAGCTGCTAGCATTAACGGCCCGTCCACACAGCGGTGTGCGTTGAAAGCTTCACCATTTACTTTTAAAGGGGTGACGTCACTTTTCGCCGAACTGCATTGTGGGAAGCGAAGCGGAGCTGCAAAAGTTGAGCAATGTTCAACCTTTGAAGCCTCTGCAGAAGCGTCAGCCAATCAAATCATATGCCAGTACAAGCTCTAGCCAATCAAACCGCTGCTTGTGTGTCAGGGGCGGGAGATTCATGTGATTGGTTGTTGGTCGAGTTTCAGACACGCCCGCCGGCAAGCTTCAACCCACGCCGCTGTGTGGACGGGCCGTAAGTGTCTGCATTTAGCTGTGAGTTCTGATTCAAAGTGAGCGGACTCATTGAATCGGCTTCCAACTCTGAGAAGTTGTAAAATAGAAACTATTTCAGAGTGGAAGTGAACACTTTGTTATGATTGGGCCAGATGGACCAATCATAACAAAGTGTTGAGGGGGGCGGGGTGTTTGTCTTTTTTTGACATATTTTCGTTTTACTTCTTTATCTTTACCCAGTTCTAAGCTGAAGAGGGACAATTTCAAAAAAACAAAAATAAATTATATTGGAAGCGTGAAGAAGACATGGTGACTCCTTTCTGTCTGCACGTCTGTCCACTGACTGTTTGCTCTTGTCTGCGTGTGAAAAAATAAAATAAAGAAACATTCTTCGAGCTGAGTTTGTTTATGGTTGAGGTAGCGTTCCTAGTTATGTGTCAAGAGGTCAGATTGTTTCGTCTCGGTAGCGCCGAGTCTGCCATTTTGTGTTATAATTTGTGGAGACTTGGCGGCCGTCTTAGAGTCTCAGCTGTTGAGCGTCCGTCAGGGCTGAGCTACATGTCATCAGGTCTTCTGCTGCCACAAACAAGAAGCGTGTGGTGAATTACCCACAACTCTCAAATCCCAAACTTGAATTACAGAAATAGAAATGAAGGGTTAAAACCAGTGAGCTTTGAGCCAATAATGCATGTTGTTAACATTAGTGCTGCCCATGTTCTGAAGCAAACATTAGCCTTTAACATTTATGGAAATGATCTGCCTCAAATCTCTGTAGCATTTTAGCATCCTTTAGCTGATTGGTTTGGTGTCAAAACATCACTTTGAGCCACAGAAGGCAGCTATTCTAGAAGCTGCTACACATTGAGCAGCTACAGGCCAGATATATTGTGTGCTAACACGTTAGCCGTACCAACCTTTAAGCTGAAATGTGTCAGTGTTGTGTTTTACTGCTCGTGTTTGTTTATTCGCTATCTAATCAATGTTTTTTGCTGAGAAACATTGAGTGTAAAAAGAAAGATATGTGCCAAATCTTTAATCGTAAATGTGTTAGTTCTAGACACCAAAGGAGAGCAGGTTATTACTCCCCAACAGCGTACTCAGGCCATGTTCATTGTGAAACATATGTTTCTTCTTCTTTTATCTTTTCTACTGTTTGACATGTGAGATAGCAGGCAGAATGACCGTTCCATTGGGTTGTATTGTTGAACTAACTTTTGCATGTCAAAAATCATTTTTGTATAATTGTGAAAAGATTGGCTTCAGAAAATCGAAATATTTGACTGTTATGTCTTCTGGAGAATATCCAGCAGTAATATTAAATTGCGTTTAGTGGGATAAAGCATGCACTGGTGTCCTTGAAATCATGTGTGTGTGAAGAGTTTAGTGTTTCCCTGGCAGCAGAGAGGTAAAGCAGACGAGTCCCAGTCAGGGTGATGTCTCACCGCTGTTCTCTGCAGCAGTATTCCATGGCTCTACAGTATCCTGCATGTTGGACCGAGCCCTTACTGTGTGTTAGCACAGTTACTGAGCTACATGTTAGTATGTTGTCCTATTTAGTTGCTGTTTTGTTAGATTTGTAAAAAAAAAAAAAAAAAAAAAAAGAACAAATCAAATGTTTCCAAAAAGGGTCCAAACAAAAAGGTGGTTAAAGAAAATAAAAAGGTCTTGAACAGTGAGCAAAACGAACACGATGGAGACCAGCGCAAGAGAGGGCGAGGGACCCTGACGTTCCCGCCCGCTCCAAAAATGAAATGATTTCTTTAAATAAAAGGTTTTAAAACATGTCACTCTCCTCCCGGAGCACAGAAGGGCGAGGAGATAGCACTGAATCATGTGGAAGGACAGAGGGGGGGTGAGAAGAAAGGAGATGGTTGAAATCATCTTAAACTCCTCCCCCGCTTCCTCTTCCCTTTAATTCTTTCAAATTGCATCAGGTGTTACAGGATGTTCTCAGTCCTTTTTCGTAGTTTGACGTTGTCGACATTATTCATTAATTAGTGCAACAGTACGCCCCCAGATGTCACGTCCAAATAAAGCTTGCTGTATTGTAAAAAAAGAATGGATCCTAATCCAAATGGCTGCAGGCTGAATAGTGAATCCTAAATACGGTGTCTTGGTGGTTTGGAAACGAGGTGGAAACTTGACACCATGGGCAAAAAATGGAAGCATAGACACAATAGAATAGAGGTTCCCTGTGTGATGGGGAGCTGGTGGTGTGGCTGAGGGCAGGTAAGACTTTAAAAAGATTCTGAGTAATCTGGCAGTGTCCGTCAGTGACTCGGTGCCATCTTCCCCTCTCAGCGGCTTTTCCCATTCCTACGATTTTTTCTCCAAAAATACAAAAGTGTAGTGATGACCTTTAGAGCATCTTATGTACAGGTTTGAATCTATTACTCAGCTGTGTGACGGATGTTTTAAACTCCACTTTTTCTGCTCCCATTTTTTCAAAGGTTTTGGATCTCTTCCATAGGTTCTCGTCCTACTTTTTTCTGCTTTTTTCACCCAACCACTTCCCCTGACAGAAATAAACATTTAAAACGAGTGAACACACACACACACACACACACACACACACACACACACACACACACACACAATCACACATGGCCAACAGGGAGCGTCTGAGGTGTTGCGGTCAGTGCACAGGTAATAAATATTCACATTCAGAGAAGTCAGAGCTAGTTCAGGTGTGTGTGGTTGTGTGAGTGTGTGTGTAGCTAGAATGCTCCTATCTGCCTCCATGTACAGTCACGCTGCACATGGGTCACTTGACTCTGAAGAAAACAGCCTTCAAGGCTCACTGATAGATTTCTTCTTTGTGGCTGAGAAACACTTAACGCCCTCTCAAAATGTTTGGCGCTTGGTGATGATGTCATCACAGTAAGGCAGGAGAGGGAGGTCCTGCAGGGCACTCTGATGGCGTGAAACACTTAAGGACCTCCCCTCCAGTGAACACCACTCCCCATTGGCCAATATCTCACACACTTCAGCAGGATGGGGAGTGTTTTCTCACACAAAAAAGGCAAAATGGCGCTGGACCCGATTCCTCCAGCGGTGTCTCTCACTCTGCTCTGAGAAAACCTCCCTGCCATCCTGAGCACACTCATCAAACACACCAAAAAACAGAAAAAAATAACCAAAGCAACAAGACAATACCTAAAAAAAAATACTTTTTTTCTTTAAAAAAATTAAAAATATTCAGGACTATCAGCTCTTTCTTTTTTTCTTCTTATATAAAACACCAGCAAGCAAAGAAAAGTAAGGAATACTGAGGTAACTTTACCCTGAGGTAGGTTTTTCTTTTTCATTTCTTCTCTAATCTGTTCTAATCTTGGCGAGAGCGTCCAGGCGTAGACCCCGCCCCTCATTATCATACGCGGGCAGGGTCCGAAGGCTCCGCCCACAGGCCTTTGGCAGATTGGGAGAGAGAACAAGGAAACCACCCCCCATAGTCTGATTTTACGTTCTCTGAGCTCAAGGCTAGGAGCTTTGGAAGACTTTGCTTCGATAGTTCCCGCGCTGGGCCCAGGCCGGACTCTGACTTTCTTTTATTCAGGCATCGTTTGTCCAAATGAACAGAGAATGCAGCGATGGTCTTGAGGACCCCAGCTCCTCTGAGGAGAAAGCCATCCTGTCAGAGAGCGGCCTGGAGCAGCAGCGCAGGAAGAAGGCAATGAGCAGAAAGTCTCAGACACTCCTTGTCTGTCTGTCATTGCACACACTCGTTGCCTTCAATACATTCACCAGAGGGGCCGGGCTAACTCACATATCATATATATATAATATATATAAAATATGCCGTTTAAGGTGCGGGCCGCTAGCCAGCTAGCATAGCTGCTGGCTGTTTGTATGAAGTTGTTGTATAAAGCGTAGCGAGGCCACTGCATTAGAACTGCAGGGCCCGCTGCAACCTCGCTCTCCTTACTGTCTCCTGCTGCGCCTCCACCACACGAGGGGCCTCAGATCCTCCACAGCCCCCCGCCTCCACGTAGGCTACATTATGCTACATGTCAGAGACAAGGGGCTTGGAAATATACAAAGACCCCTTTTTTTTTTTTTTAAAGGCAAGGCGGCCAGGCACAGCGTGTGTTAACATTTACATGAAGATTATATATTTACAACCTCATTTTTTTTCTTATAAACTCCCCGCTATTCGGAGAGGTCTTTAAAGAGCAGTGTTAACATCTGCGGCCCCTCTTCTAGACTTCCATTGGCTAGGGGATATGGGGCGGGGCTAACGCCTCACCTGCGACCAATCCCCGTGTGCCGCTGCAGCAGTTTCCCTGCTCCCTCTCCCGGCTCTGCCTCACTGCATACTATCAATAATAGCTCTGAATAAAACATTTCTATACATATATCTCTATGTTTAAAAAACCACCCTTAAAATATAGGACTGAGTGCAGATGGTGGGAGAGGTCTGCAGGGGGCCAGAGGAGCAGGGGCCTGCTGGTGCGTCTCCACTGTTGGGGCTGCACCAGGAGGTCCCGCTCCCCCTCTCCACCTTCCCTTCATCCCCCCATCCTCAGTCAGTCTCTCTTCTGGCCTGGCATCTGGTTTCTGTTCTCAAGTTACGTTTTATCTTAATCCTCTTTTTTTATTCATTTCATCTTTGATTTTATTCTTCTCTAAACGCCGATCTTCCCCCCTGGCTGTCGGGCGTAGTCTCTCCCTCTTTATATCTCTCCCTGTTTATCGCTGGGTCCGTGTGTCGCTCTCCTGTCTCCGTCCGTCCGTCTGTCTCTCCGTCCATGTCTGTCTGTCCGACCGTCAGGCGGGAGGGCGCCCACGGCATGTGAGGAGGGGGCAGGACCCTCACTTCCTGCGCGGCTGGCTCTCCTGAGACAGTCCCTGTGTAGGGCTGCCCATCTCTGTGAAGCCCTGGGGGTTGGGGTTGGGGCCGGGACCCCTGTCGCCCCTGTCACCTCTCTCGCTTCTCTCGCCCCTTTCTCCTCTCTCGCCTCTCTCGCCCCTCTCGCCTCTCTCGCCCCTCTCGCCCCTGTCTCCCATCCCGCCTTTCTGGGGCTGTTTGACCTGAGTCAGGATGTCTCGGATCTTCCTCTGAGCCAGCTGCAGGACAGAGGAGAGGGGGAGGGGTTATAGAGAGCAGCTGCAAACAGTAGGCAGACACAGATCGAGACTATGGGGAAGGTAGAGGAGCATTCAGCAGCTAATGAGCTGATGTGTCCTGAGGAGCTGGTGGAGACCAAACCAGGGCTCAAATCGGACAAACCTGGGTTGAGATGTAATTGTTTTTTTCTTAGCAAGGTTCGTCACTGAGTGAAATGACCAGGAACTACCTTAGTGGCAGCAATGATAAGAAGTGTTCATAATTTCTCAATGATAGGTAAGGAGCTTCAATGCGTTGTTTGTAATCTCTTATAGCATATCATACACTGGACCTTCCTTTACGAAATGTCCCGTAATTCCTTTCAGCCGCAATATTTAAAGTGACGCACCATTCTACCGTGAAAGGAATCAACCGACCCTTCTTTTTGACAAACATGGATCATTTGAGTTGCGGTGTTTAATAAGCATTTCCCATCTTATGCCATGACTTGCAAAGGTGCTTACATGTCACAAACCATTAAACCAAAAGGAGAACTTCAACCGTTACTTTAATTGCTGAAACAAATATTAATTAAAGTTTCACTGTGTTTAATGAGTTGGGTGGTGTTTATCTTGTGTTTTAGTGGTGCCCTGCACACTTATAGATGTGAGGCCTTACAAGGAATGCATATGCTGCACAGCATATGCATTCAAACATTTTCAAATAATCATACTAATTCGGAATCATGCCAATAAAACAGAGGGTGAGCAAATAATGACCAACTGTTGTCAAGTGTATAAGGCCTGCATGATAAGAACGCACAGAGTGAAGTATCTAGATGCAGTTGGATTCTTTTAGCAACATAGTTCTCATTTCCTAAATCCAGAGGAATTCTCCCTCACATCTTTCCTTAACCCAATGACATTTAGGAAAAGTTTCTAGGAAAAACATAGGACCTGATTTTTTACAATTCGACCGCAGCCCAGGATTTCTGTTTGATTGATTTGTCAATATTTCAAACATCAACGGGGTTTTTATGGATGTGCTGGTAAGACGTGGTGATTATTCATTGGTTTGAATCTTTCACAGGATATGAGGTGTGATAAAGCTTACCTGGCTGGCATAGAAATGTCCGTTGATCTTGACGATGACCTGGTCGTTCTCATCAGGGGTCTGATCTCTGGGGACGACCACCTCCGCTGCTGTCAGGTTCTGTAGCTCGTTCACCTGCACACACACACACACACACACACACACACACACACACACACACACACACACACACACACACACACACACACACACACACACACACACACACACACACACACACACACACACACACACACACACACACACACACACACGTTACTCTGAGAGGAAGAGCAGAGAGTGTAGAACACGGGTCAGAGAGCTGAATAAGACTCTTACCGTCTTGCCTCCCTTTCCAATGACCCGTCCTGCAGCAGCGGCAGCCATCTTGATATGAGTCTCCAATTTGACCTCCTCCTTGGGCCCAAAGAAGTTCTCCTCCTTCAGTTTGCCATAGATCCTGCCCTGAGCCTGCAGGAGGGAGACCAACAGGTTAATCATACTTTTCACTTTTCGTTAGGATCCTCATTAGCACTGGCTATTTAAAACAAACATACAAAATAAAATAGTTTGTTTGGGTCCCTCACTTCCGTTCGCTTCTCATGCACTGATTCGCTAAGCTGAACAGCCAATCAGAATGATTTCTTTGGCTGACGGCCTTAGGCCGACAGCCTACCGATTCAACATGTCGAATCGGCGGCGGAAGGTGTCGGCACGGCCGAAAAGACACGACGGTGCAGTACACACCAATCTGAGTAGGGCGACACAACGCTCATCAACGGCCCGACATTTATCGACGCCGAATATCGGCTCGGTGTGTAAGGATCTTAAAGAGCAGATTGCGTTAACACCAAGCGGCAAACTCTGGGGCAGAGCCGGGAGGCCAATAAGGAAGTGCCACAAACTGCAGTTCATCTATTGGCCGATAGGCGATGACTGCAGAAAGGATCCATTTCCATAGACCCCCATGTTCAAATGCCCAACTTTACAGCAGAAATAAACATATTTCTGCCCCTGGATGCAATAAAAAATATTCGGAATATAGTTAGATTCCACCTTCATGATTATGAATTGGTGAGTGAATTGTTTTATAACGCAACCTTTTTATTTATATTAGGTCTTCACGTTTTTGCATAAATTAGGGCGTGGACACTTTGATGGACAGGTACGTGCCTCACTGTTAGCAACAGCAACTTGTCCACTCTGCTAGGCTACAACGTTAGCTAGTTGTAGTTATTGTACTTGATATATACAGTGGGGCAAAACAGTATTTAGTCAGCCACCAATTGTGCAAGTTCTCCCACTTAAAAAGATGAGAGAGGCCTGTAATTTTCATCCTAGGTACACTTCAACTATGAGAGACAGAATGGGGGGAAAGAATCCAGGAAATCACATTGTAGGATTTCTAATGAATTCATTGGTGAATTCCTCGGTAACATAAGTATTTGGTCACCTACAAACAAACAAGATTTCTGGCTCTCACAGACCTGTAACTTCTTCTTTAAGAGCCTCCTCTGTCCTCCACTTGTTAACTGTATTAATGGCACCTGTTTGAACTCGTTATCAGTATAAAAGACACCTGTCCACAACCTCAAACAGTCACACTCCAAACTCCACTATGGCCAAGACCAAAGAGCTGTCAAAGGACACCAGAAACAAAATGGTAGACCTGCACCAGGCTGGGAAGACTGAATCTGCAATAGGTAAGCAGCTTGGTGTGAAGAAATCAACTGTGGGAGCAATTATTAGAAAATGGAAGACATACAAGACCACTGATAATCTCCCTCGATCTGGGGCTCCACGCAAGATCTCACCGCGTGGGGTCAAAATGATCACAAGAACGGTGAGCAAAACTCCCAGAACCACACGGGGGGACCTAGTCCATGACCTGCAGAGAGCTGGGACCAAAGTAACAAAGGCTACCATCAGTAACACACTACGCCGCCAGCCAGGGACTCAAATCCTGCAGTGCCAGACGTGTCCCCCTGCTTAAGCCAATACATGTCCAGGCCCGTCTGAAGTTTGCTAGAGAGCATTTAGATGATCCAGAAGAGGATTGGGAGAATGTCATATGGTCAGATGAAACCAAAATAGAACTTTTTGGTAAAAACTCAACTAGACGTGTTTGGAGGAGAAAGAATGCTGAGTTGCATCCAAAGAACACCATACCTACTGTGAAACATGGGGTGGAAACATCATGCTTTGGGGCTGTTTTTCTGCAAAGGCACCAGGACGACTGATCCGTGTAAAGGAAAGAATGAATGGGGCCATGTATCGTGAGATTTTGAATGACAACCTCCTTCCATCAGCAAGGGCATTGAAGATGAAACGTGGCTGGGTCTTTCAGCATGACAATGATCCCAAACACACCGCCCGGGCAACGAAGGAGTGGCTTCGTAAGAAGCATTTCAAGGTCCTGGAGTGGCCTAGCCAGTCTCCAGATCTCAACCCCATAGAAAATCTTTGGAGGGAGTTGAAAGTCTGTGTTGCCCAGCGACAGCCCCAAAACATCACTGCTCTAGAGGAGATCTGCATGGAGGAATGGGCCAAAGTACCAGCAACAGTGTGTGAAGACTTACAGAAAATGTTTGACCTCTGTCATTGCCAACAAAGGGTATATAACAAAGTATTGAGATGAACTTTTGTTATTGACCAAATACTTATTTTCCACCATAATTTGCAAATAAATTCTTTAACAATCAGACAATGTGATTTTCTGGATTTTTTTTCTCATTTTGTCTCTCATAGTTGAGGTATACCTAGGATGAAGATTACAGGCCTCTCTCATCTTTTTAAGTGGGAGAACTTTCACAATTGGTGGCTGACTAAATACTCTTTTGCCCCACTGTGTATGTGTGTGTGTGTGTGTGTGTGTGTGTGTGTGTGTGTGTGTGTGTGTGTGTGTGTGTGTGTGTGTGTGTGTGTGTGTGTGTGTGTGTGTGTGTGTGTGTGTGTGTGTGTGTGTGTGTGTGTGTGTGTGTGTGTGTGTGTGTGTGTGTGTGTGTGTGTGTGTGTGTGTGTGTGTGTGTGTGTGTGTGTGTGTGTGTGTGTGTGTGCGTGCATGCATGCGTGCGTGTGTGTGTGTGTGTGTGATGGATCGTTGGAGCTATGTGCAACTCAAGGCATATGCTCGAACGGGAGCTGCCTGGACGCAGCAATCATGTTGCGCGCACTATGGCGGCAGGAGCGGGGCTACATCAGCTTGTAGATGGTATTTTAAACTCGATACGCTCTGAAACTACGGTGCGGCCGAGGAAAAAAAATACACATGCGTTAATCACGTTAAAATAATTACTGGCGTTTGTTTTTTTTGCGTTAACTTGACAGCCCTATTATATATATATACAGGGTTGGGTTGTAACGGAATACATGTAACGGCGTTACGTAATCAGAATACAAAAATCAAGTAACTGTATTCAGCTCGCGTTACATTTGAAAAAGGTTTTCCTTCTATAAAACAGCTGTGGGCAGCAGATAGGCTACTGTGAGTGTCACGGACATGAATTCATAGATCAAGGAAGGCAGACTGGTGGACAGAGTCTCCTGTTTTGCCGATCCGGTGCTTAAACAAATATAGCTCTACACCCCTGGCCGACATGTCCGTAAAATTAAGTCTGAGTTCGACATTTTAATTCATGTCCTGCCAACACTGGCAGGACAGAAGGTGACACGCCCTTTCTAAGCCGTGTCCTCACATCCCAAGCTGCATACCCAAAAAGTGTATTATGTTGTTACATCGTTTCAGAGGTTATGTTTCAGGTGTGCTCTTGATAAGCCATTAAAACAGTAAAAACACGTTCAGTTTCCTTTTGCTTTTTGTGTCTCCTGTTCACCAAAACATACAAAATACTTTTATAGTCTAGGGCTATGACGCCCATGATGCTAAACGGAAGCAAATGTTAAAAGGGGACCCAATTATCCCAGTGGTGGAGTGAAGGAGTCCGGCGTTATAACTGGAGATCAAGGAATGTAGCGAAAGGACTTGGTTCGCCTGCAGCCCGCTGTAGTATTAGCTAAAGAAATGATGTTGAACAAGGCTTATTAAGCAAAACATCGCCACAATTGTTCTGCTATGTATCGGTAGCCTACTTATTTTTATTTTATTAACGTGTGAATGACAAGCATTAAGAATAACAAAAAATAGCTAATTCTCTTGCAGATTGTCTCGTTTGATTATGAATGTAACGTTTATATAGTGGAACTACACTGTTTTATCAAAACCAAAGTGCCACGCAGTAACTTGGTGTGCATGTATTTCAGCAGGAAATGTGCAACGTAGATGACATTTACCAGCACAGACTATATAGAAATATTTGTAAAAGTTGTTCATGCGTTATTAAGTCACATTTTTACATGTTACGTTCTATGTTTTTCTTGTTAAGCAGTCTGTAACCCTACACACCTAACATATAACGTTTAATGTATTTTTGTATATAGGTTTCCTTTAGCTTAGCTTCTTAGCCTCAGCTAGCTCTGGAACTTCCAGCTCGGTAGCAGCAGGTCCCGCCTCGGCTCCGCCTCTTTGCCCTTATTTGGATCAGGCTGGAGCAGGCGGGAGTTAGACTCTGACGTGACTGTTGAGACGTTAGTGGCCGACTCCGCCTACTAAGGGCTTCACGGCAACTCTGCAGAATCCTATGGGTGACGTCACGGACACTACGTCCATTTATATATACAGTCTATGGTTCACACCGGAATAAGTCCCTGAGGGAAGATTATGCAATTGCAGCCGCTGACGTCACTTCTTCTTCTGCATTGGGTTTACTGGCAGGCCGCAAACAACTTCACGGCGTATACTGCCCCCGGCCGGAAGTCCCCGGAGTTGGGGACTAGCATCAGTAGAAGCCTTCCGAGTAAATCGCCAGAACGCCGACACCTCCTCATCACTCCACCGCTCCCATGTTTTTTTTTGTGTTGCCATAAATCAGGCCCAATCCCAAACCACGCCCTACACCCTACCCCTACACACTCCCCCTCCGTGACGGAGTGAACTCCGTGGAGTGACACTCGCAGCTCAACGAGGCTCCCCCCTGTCAGATGGAGGGAGTAAACACAGCAGCAAGCTTTGGGACGGCCTCCCCTCTCTCCGGCAGAAACAGGAAATGCTGTAACTGTATGTAACAACGGTTTCATATTAGCATGTCTTAGACAAAAAATAAAGATTAATAACTAAAATAAAACTCCAAACATCTTTAATTGTGTTATTTTTTGTAAAGCTCTTTTAGTTTTAAACCTGATGTTTATAAGCCGCTCCACACTCGTTGGTTTGGAACAGCACTTAATGTGGCCGACCCTCCGTGCGATCGCGCAAACGGAGGGGTAGGGTGTAGGGGGCGGTTTGGGATTGGGCCTCAGTCTCTCTCCGTTGGTGCGCTGGGCTAATGCTAATGCAAGCTAATACAATGGCAGCTTCACAAAACCTTTCAGAGTTTTACAGGGCGTGGTTGGCAATTCGCCCAGCCAATCAGAAATTTGAACTTTTTTCTCACCAGGAAAGTACCTGCGCAAGATCCCAGGAACTATCGGAACTAAAAGGGGAAAAGTACTCCGGTGTGAAAGCGCCTCTTGTTTCATTTTGTTTCCTATAGTACCCTCACACCAGATGCGATGCGATTTTCGGGCAATTACATGTTAAGTCAATGAAAAGGCGCGGATAAACACACATTTGTTTGTAGGACTTTCAACGAAGGTACAAAGCAGCAATAGTTGTAATATCTCCCATAATTAAGTGCAGAAAGAAACGCGTTAACAACATCAACGGCGTCTAATATTTGCATCGCGTCCGATGTGAATGCACCATTACACTCATTGTTTATAGCATAAATACAGTTAGCCACAATTACATTTGTTTCTTCAATGAAAGTTGACATTTTCAGGTTGATATTAGAAGTGTTTCATGTTGACATGCATTATGTTCAGCTTCAATGTAGCTGGCCGGCTCCTGAGTCCTGAACCCCTTGAACAATGGATTCTAACTGACCATAGATCTGTGCATGACGGGTTTCTGTAACATATTTCAATGGGGTTGAGTATTAATCAGCTTTACCTTAAACTGAGCCTCTGGGGGTCCGGTCACTATCACCATCCTCATTTTAGAGTCGGGAGCCTCAGCCGGGGCGATCTGTAGGAGAGGAGGAACACTGTCATTAAGGGAGGAACACTTATGGATTGTTTCACAAGTACTAGTTTCACATCTAATGAAAGACTTTCACATATTTTATATTAATAGAACTGACAAACTATGGCTACTTAACACCACATTCAGTTTAATAAAAACGCCATACATAATATAGGAACATTTATATTTGTAATTGAAGATGTCTGATAGATGATGTGAAGTAAAAAGTAGAACTCTTGGCTATGTCTCAGGGGTGAAATTGGGGTATATCAAGCAGAGGGTCTGTGTCTGATCCTCAGCGCCACTGAGACTTCATGTTGAAGTGTCCCCGGGAAAGATACTGAACCCCAAACTGCTCCTGTGAAATGTCTAGAAGTGTATGCGAGTCCCTTCTGATAAAAGCTTCAGCCAAATGTAATGTAGTGACTAAAAAAAAATACTCAAGTAATGACCAAGTACCCAACTTTCTACTTTAATACAGTGCTAGAGTATAAAGTAGAGTATGCTTAGTTAGAGTCCACCACTGTCCGTAAGAGGGCTGTTTAATCACGGTCCCTGCACACATGTGGCAGGGGGGGGCTCTCTTCACCCACCTTGATGGAGGCTCCAGCGAAGCGGCTCAGCTGTTTGATGTGCTGTCCTTTCTTCCCGATGATGGCTCCCACTGCCTGGGCTGGGATGTACACATGGACCGTCTCCTGCTCTGGAGCCTGGTCACACAGAGCACACTTCAGGTTACTCAGGCACTTTAAGGACTTCTTTAAAACGGACAGGCTCAATTTGTCGGGTTGCTGGTTTTATAAAAAGGTTCCAAGTAGTTTTTGCTCTTTCCAAAGGTTGTACTGGCCACATGCGTATATTTGGTTTTAGTTCCCATCCAACATGTTGTGAGATCACATCTAGTTTTAAGCCAGGATGATTCAAATACACTTTTAAATAACATTTGCAAATGTATAGTTTCTGTATTTTTATATGGGGCAGACAGAGTACAGTTAATTTAATTGTTTTATTGAAAAATAAGACACATGATAATTTCAAGCAAATAATTGTATGTTTAAAAATGTATGACATCATGTCCCATGTGATATTCTCTTAAAGTCTCCAGAGTCTGGAAAATGCTTGATATTATCCGGTCTGGTTATTTTTTTACTACAGGTAGGAAATATGATGAGATGACAATAATACCGCACACTGAAAAAAAAAAAATGGCAGTGATGGGAGTCAAAGATCAAGTATTCTCACCCCGAAGCAGCCGTAGGGGGCACTACTGGGGGCGTTTCCAGGCGGGGGTGGGGGCATGTTGGAGGAGGAGGGGAAGAGGCCCAGGGCACCGAGGTTGAGACCCGGGATCAGGTGGGTCTGTTGCTGGAGAGAAGCAGGTTGCAGGTTAGAAACATGCAGTCCTCACAGTGAGCAGCAGGGAGACACAACGTGGTGACAGGGTTAACATTATTATTATAAATACCTTTTTAGTTTAAAACGTGTTTTTGTTTAATAAATCAGGGTAAATAATGTTTTCTTTTCATTAAAAAACTAAACATTAAAAAAAGAATGAAAGTAGCCAAAATGAAAAAGAAAAAGAAAATTCACTCTACCTTTAATATATATATCTTTATTTGAAAATATTTTTGTAACATTGTAGTCCTGCTATTATTCCCAATTCTTAAAGAGTGTTTCAGTAATCTGATTACATCCGTTTTTATGTAACTGTAAGTGAATATAGACTAGTTGCCAGCAGTGTGAACCCGGTAATGTTGAGTAACCAAAAGTTATATCTCTGACAGGCTCCGCCCTCTACTGGCCTCTATGGGTACTCCCCTTGATCCTATCATGCAAGCATTCATCCACTGAGACTTTATAGACGTAGCCGGCCCGGGGCGGGCCTACCTGAATGCACGCGCATCTCACCGCATAAAAGGAGGCCTCGCCTCCTGACTGTCATCCCTTTCTCTTCAGCAAGCAAGAGAGACTCACTGAGTGAAGAGAGACGGGTAAATCAAACAAACAACGAAGAAAATGGACTCACCATTGCTGGAGCAACGGCCCTGTCCCTCGTGTCCGGGCGTCATTGCAGGCGCCGACCTCCACCGCCAGTGCATCGAATGCCTGGGGTCCGACCATGCGGCGGCCAACCTGGGCCCGCTTACGGTCTGCAGCGCCTGCCCTCTAATCCCTCGGCTCAGCCGCCACCAGCGGCTGGCGCAGTTTGAGGACTGCTACGTCTTACCGGTGGAGGATCCAGAGCTCGACGTGGTGGAGATGGAGGACCACGAGGAGGGAGTGCCCTTCGTGTTCGCCATACCAGCGGACCGGGCGGGCCCGCTCGTCCTGGGAGAGGGACGGCGACACCTCGTCGTCTGATATTTCCAGCGGCGGCCAGTAATCTTGGTGTGTTTTGAGTGTCGCTGATTACCCCTCTGCACGACACCTCCCCCCCCCCGCCTCAGCCGCATGCTGCCGCTGGCTCGCCCTCAGGCCTTTCCACAAGGGAGAGAGTGCCCGGCGGTGGTAAGGCGGAGAGAGAGGCGCCGGTACAGAGCCCCCATGGCTCCCGTCGCGCCCTCTGCCTCCGCGGTCCGTCCCGAAGAACCGGCTCCTCACGGGGACAAACTGACCGAACCCGGCGGGCTCCGGCTCCCGTTCCGCCTCAGCGAAGGGGTGCTGGGTGGGGTGCACCGTCCTCCAGGAGTTGACTGGCGGCGAGAGGAAGCGTCCCGGCGGAGAGAGGTGATTTCTCCGGCCAGGACGCGAGGGCGAATCCCGTCTCCTCCCTATTTGATCCCACTGTGACAAGATCATCTTTTGTGAACAATAAAATAGATTGCTTGTATTCCAGTCTGAGTGTCTTTTCTTTCCACACACCCACACACCCACACAATGTTGACTGTACAGGTTCCCCACTCGCAGCCCAGGTTGTAACTCCTGTAAAGGAGGCAGCTAGTGCGCATGCACGGGTGAGAGTGATCAGCCGCGCTGTGCGGGTACAGGGACATTATGGCCGGCGTAGCAGGGTTAGGAAACATATAACGCCGAGTGTAAAAACTCCGCTTGATGCATTTCCCTGTTTGGGTGAAAGCATCATGGATTGCACATCCTCTAACACAGTGTTATGGGGAATGCAGCATCCCTCCTCCGTTCACAGGCATAAGAGAGGCAAAGCTATCATCCCTCTCAGCAGAGTGTACCGAACCGAAAGGCGTGTACCGTTACACCCCTACTCATTATCAATGAAGCACAACATCCCCAATGTGTAGTGTGCACTGAGGTTCTTGCACATGAGAGCTTAAAGCCCGTAAAAATGTTAAGACATTTAAACACGAAGCACCCCTCTCTTGCTACTAAACCAGCAGAGTTTTTCCGCCGAAAGCAGAGAGAATTGCAAGGCCAAAAGAAAGTTCTAACTAACCAAGCAACAATCCCTACCAAGGCTCAAAAGGCATCATATGAGGTGGCATATTTAATTGCACAGGCATAAAAGCCACACACAACACCCTAACCCTAACCTGCTGCTATCGCTATGAGTAGGGCAATGCATGGGGAGAAACAGGCACGGGAGCTGGAAGCAGTGCCGCTGTCTGCCGGGACCATATCCCGGCGCATCACGGACATGGCCCAGGGCATCAAGTGTCAGCTGACAGAGTGAAGAAACTCTGCCCAACTGCTTGTTTTCGCCAGACACAGTTTGGATGGAACCTTGATGAGGACATGCTGTGTTGCACCCCGCTGGAGCTGAAGTGCACAGGCGAGGACATTTTCACAAAACTTGACAACAAAATAAAAGAAGAGGGACTGTCTTGGGATGAGTGCATCGGTGTGTGTACAGATGGTGCTGGAGCAATGCTGGGGAAAACGAGAGGACTAAAATCAAGAGTCTTACAAGTGGCACCCCACGTTATCTTTACGCACTGTATTATCCACAGAGAAGCTCTAGCGAGTAAAACGCTTGACCCAGAGCTTAAAAGTGTTCTTGAGACGGCGATAAAAATGGTCATCAAATCCCGTCCACTCAATGCCAGGCTGTTCGCCAGTCTCTGCAACGAACTGGGATCGGAGCATCAGGGCCTGCTGTCCCCCTCAGAAGTCAGGTGGCTTTCAAGGGGAATGTTCTCAGCCGCCTGTATGAACTGCGGGACGAGGTGCGCTTATTTCTCACGGAGCACGGGTCCCAGCTCGCGGACCACCTGACAGACCCTGACTGGTTAACAAGGCTGGCAGATTGCATATTTGACAGACTGAACGGACTTAACCTGTCATTGCAAGGTGAAAACACAAGCATCATGTCCTTGAATGATAACATCTGTGCATTCAAGAGGAAAGTGGAAAGTCGCTGGACTGCGCGAGTTGAAATGGGCAGGATTGATATGTTTCCTGAGCTGGAGGAATTCATAGAGGAGAATGATCTTAGTGTTAACTCTGTGAGTCTATCACTACCCACCTGCAAGCCCTCCTGGAACACTTAACAAGTATTCCCAGAGGAAGCAGCTCCGGAGAAATATGACTGGATCAGATCACCATTTAGCGTAACGACCGCAAGTCATCTGTCATCCGACATGGAGGACGCACTGACTGAACCGTCAAGTGACCGCACATTAAAGACAGCCTTTAATGCGAAGACGCTGGCTGAGTTCTGGATTTCAGCTGAGAGGGAATACCCACAGCTTTCCAAGGCCGCGATGGACGTGCTGACGCCGTTTGGCTCCACATACCTGTGCGAAAAGACTTTCTCGGCACTGACATACATAAAAAACAAATACAGATCTCGTCTAAACGTGGAGGATGATCTCCGAGTGGCCGTCTCCAAAATTAAGCCCAGGATGGATTTGCTGTGCTCCATGCATATTGCCCACCCGTCTCATTGGGTGAGATTAACGCTGACACGTAGCGTATTCCCCAAATGTAAATATGCACCGCAACAATGTTCATATGTTTATTAGTTATTATTACCTTTTATGTCTTTAAAGTTTGCACCGCAACAATGTTCTCCTAATTCACATGGAGATTACTTTGACTCACGAGTTCTGCTGTTATCTTATATTAAATTGCTATATGTAAAATCATATCATGGTTGTCAGGCTGTTCTGTTCTTGTCTGTTGTCGTTATGCGCGTGTTTGGATACGCCTATTAGTGCGTGCGTCCTGTGCACACGTTTTTCTTTTTCTTCCAGTCACCACGTGATAGTGGGGGGTCGCCAGTCCCTGGCACTGTTATTTTAGGGGTCGCGGGCTGAAAAGTTTGGGAACCCTTGCTCTCGACGACCTCATAGTCATGGCCAGGTCCAGGGAACGGGCAATGTTTTACAGCCCAATTGATCCTACACCTAACCAAGTTGGGTTTTGCGATCAATTGGAAGAAGAGCACCCCCATACCTCACCAACAGGCGTTGTATTTGGGAGTGGTGCTCGATGCAGGCAGGCTACGTGCCACCCTGTCAGAGAGCAGACAGGCATCCTTGCTTCGGGCAGTTTGCAGACTGAGACAGGGGGCAACAGTGACAGCTTTGACTATCATGCTCACGTTGTGGTCCCACTCTGGTTATGCGCCGCCTACAGAGGTGGTTCTCCAGCCTGCGTTTGGATCCCAAAAGACACAAACGGCGTCTGGGGACCATCCCCCCCTCAGTGGAGGGCAACCTCCGGAGGGGGTCCCCACTGGGACGGGTGACCTCCTACATCACAGTGTTTACGGACGCATCCGGAACAGGATGGGGAGGGACCTGCCTGGGGAGAGCTATAGGTGGGTGCTGGTCTCTAATACCTCATTCTAGGGCTGTGCATCTTCACTGGTCTCACGATTCGATTCGATTACGATTATCCTGACAACGATTCGATTCAATTCGATATCCTGATGCATCACGATTCATACCAATGCGTTGCATCCTCAATTTTCTATATTACTGCACATGGCTTATTTTTCATAATGCATACATGCAGTAAATACATAAGAACTCTCTTCTTATTATTTAGAAAGTGCTTCAGAAATCAATAACATAAATGTCTTGACATTAATTTATAAACCAAAATAAATGAATTGTATAGGTCTAGCCTCCGTGTGTGAAGTTGTTCCATCCTCAAAAACAAAAGCTAATGCTTCTGCAGTCTAGCTGCAGCTTCTAGCCACGGCCTTCTGTTAAGAAAGGACACTGAAGGTCCTGAATGAGGCATCACACACAGGACTTGAGTCTGAACACAGCAGACAACAGGAGTATTTACAACAGCATATACAAACTAAAATAGTGCATGTGGGTGCACACTCACATTCTCTGTCTTACTGTTACATACATACATTAGCTTCATTATATCTCAGTGATTAAGTGAATAATAAAGTTTCTATCGGGTCACTATCAGCCTGTCACTCATTATTGTCAGGGGGGGCGGGGCTTGGAGTAACGGAGAGGAGACGGTGATCGCGGAAGCTTTTTTCCTCCTGTCTTCACAAACTTTACACACGTATATATCGTCTGAAAATTGCTAGAGGACATTCATACTCTGCAATCCAAGACTTAATTAAATCCACCAAAAACCTGACATGATTGTAACGCGATTATTTTTGAAAAACATAAATCCCTGTCTGTGTCTCTGAGCCGCAGCGACACGGAGTGATTCAGAGCGGGTCCTTCTGCTGTTGGTTCTGGACTGGTGTTCTTGTGTTGGTGGAGAAAGCAGACTGCTCCGTGTTTGGTGTTGCTGTGCCGCTGTCACGTCTGTTCCCTGATCTCTGCGTCACCGACCGATTTGATATTAAAGTGACAGAAAAAAAAAACGTTATAGTTCCGTCACTGCATCAATACCGAATCGTCAACGTCCGCATCGCAATGCATCGTAGAAACGATTATTTTCAACACCCCTACCTCATTCACACCAACGGTGTTTCAGGGCCGGTTCGGAGCTGGAGCTTGAAAAGCACCAGGTTTTCCTGTTCACACCGCAGCGGAGCAGCCTCTTAGCTCCGGAATCCGGTTCGTTTCAAGCTCCAAAAATGTGTCCGGCTAGAGCAAAAGCACCGCATACGTCACGCTTACGTCGAGGCGGGGGCGGGATCAACTCCTGACCAACAACAAAAAGCCTGCGTTTTATCCAGTTTGTACACAACGATGGAGAAACTTAACAAGCAGCAGTGGTCCACTGAAGAGACCAGGTCCTACTGGGAATCTGATCTTCCGAAGAGGTACAGAGGAAGCTGGAGCACAATCGGCCATTGTTGTTGTTGTCGGTGTCAGCTGTGAGGTGTTTCCGCGAGGTTTGGCTTTATGAAGCAGGCCCGCAAACGTTTACGTCATGACGCAAACGATGACGCAATGACGTAGCACCAGTCGGACTCTGGGCAGTGTGAAAAGAGCCAGAGCTAACAGCTGACCTGAAAAGCTCTAGCACGGAGCTTGAACCGGAGTTGCGTTGGTGTGAAAGAGGTATAACAGAGACACGGCACAGCAACCTCCTAGAGCTACGCGCAGTAGTGTTGGTCCTCCAGCATTTCAAACCCTTAATTCGGGGGAGACATGTAATGGTCAAAGCGACAACAGCACCACAGTGGCTTACATCAACAGGCAGGGCGCAGTCCGTTCCGCCGCCTTGTTGACTTGACCACAGCGGGGAAACTGTGGTTATGGGCTTCAGAGGTGGTGTTATCTCTGAGAGCCCTCCACATTTCGGGTCTGGAGAACAGGGGGGCCGACCTCATGTCGAGGGGCGGGCCCCTGCCAGGTGAGTGGGCGCTTCACCCGGAGAGTGAGGCGAGAACGTCTGTCAATCATCCTGGTAGCGCCGGATCGTGTCAGGGCTCTGTGGTACTCAGAGATGACACAGATAAAGGTGGGCCAGCCCTGGGCGCTTCCCCAGTTCTGGGGGGCAATGTCTCAAGAGGCAGGTGCAATCGGGGCGTTACCCACTCTCGGCCAACCTCCTGTCCTGAGAGGGACAGGCTAAGGCAGGGTGGATTGTCTGACAGGCCGAAGTGGCTTGGATTCCAGCGATGGTGTGAGGAGCAGATAATAGAGCCCCTATCTTGTGAGTTGGATCTATGTCGTACTTACAGTCATTGGTGGACAGAGGGCTGGCTCATTCCGCAGTGAAAGTGTATGCAGCAGCCATCTCGTCCTGCCATGAGGGATTTGACGCCAGGTCAGCCTTTTCTCAGCCAATGATGTTGCGGTTTTTACGGGGGGTCAGGAGGCTGCGCCCAGTAGTGGGACCTGCCGCTGGTCTCAGAACCATTTGAGCCTCTGGAGCTCTCCTCCCTGAAAGCACTGTCGTGGAAGGCGGCATTTCTACTTGTCTTAACGTCAGCCAAAGGAGTGTCCGAGTTAACCGCTCTATCGGTGCACCCGAGTTGTTTGATGATCCGGGGTGACCAGAGCTGATCTGACCGCCTCCCCGGGCGTAATGAGCTTACGTTTTAACCCAGGCCCCCGGTCCCGGCTGCTAACCAGAAAGCCGGTCAGGGACAGTGAGATGGAACAGTGTTGTTGTGGCACGACAATGCGTGTATACATCAGGGCTCCGCCCACTGCACCCATAGAGTCCAGTAGAGGGCGGAGCCTGTGAGAGGTATAACGAGGGGTTACGTATGGTAACCCTTGTCATATAAACACAGGCGGAGCCCTCTACTCAGGGCCCTGTCTGTCCTATGCTGCTCGCTGAAGAGAGGTGTAGGATGACAGTCAGGAGGCGAGGCCTCCTTTTATGCGTTGAGATGCGCGCACATTCAGGTAGGCCCGCCCCGGTGCTGGCTACGTCTATAAAGTTGTGGATGAATGCTTGCCAGTAGAGGGCTCCGCCTGTTTTTATATAACAAGGGTTACCATACGTAACCCCTCGTTTTATGTTAGAAATCTATAATACGGGTCCCCAGCACATAGAAACTACTGGAGGCTAACCTGCATAAATGGACAGTTTTGGGTTGATTTGAACGTTTTAGGGGACTCAAAACTGCAATTTTGTATCCTAAAAATGTCAGAAATTGATTCAACATCCTCAATAACCTCCAAAATTGTCCAAATCGGCCAAGCTGTTTTTTTAGCTATTGTCTGCATATGCTAATTAATGCAACTTTTAATAATTGTGCAAATTACCCAACATATGCAAGTTAGCATCCAGCAGTTTCTATGTGCTGGGGACCCGTACTTTACATTTCTATCATCAAACTTAGGGGTCAACATTTCCGTGTTCACTATAGGACTCTGGCAAACAGACTAAAACTGTTTTGTTGTATCCTGTTTACGTCATCCCGCCACATGTAATCCATTACTCCCCAAGCCTGTGTGTTAAACTTGAACTGAGTGAATACATATTGATGACTCACATTCATCGCAGCGATGTCGTTCTCGTAGGCCTCCCTGACCTTCTTCATCACCTCCACCTCAGCATTGCCGCAGGCTTCGATCGCCCCCTTCACTGTGATGGTGCGCTCCATGTTGTACAGGGTCAGATCCTGCAGGCTGCACACAACAGGGACTCATCAAACTTGTATTACTCATTTCTAACAATTAAGAGATCAAACACTGAAAACTTGACCTTAATCAAATGTATTATGTCAACAGATTTCACATAACTGTATTAGGTTAGTTGAAAGCAATAATATTAGGTTTAGGTTCAACCTAATATTATTGCAACTAACCTAATAATTACTTGTCAATGTTTCAGTTTTTCAGTGTAATTGTAGCGACTTCAGGAACAAACGAAGTGTCTAAGAGGCTGAAGTCGGGCCTGGTTGCTTCCCGTCAAAAATACAAGGTAAGTTTATTTATATAGCACCTTTCAACACAAGGCAATTCAAAGTGCTCTACAAAAAATGAAAGACATTAAGAAAAAGGCATTTAAAATCAGTTATTTAAAAAGAAAAGATAATAAAAGAAACATTAAAAGAAAAAGTACATGGATAAAAGTTACAGTGCAGTCTAAGATATGAATAGTTCAATTAAAAGCAGCGACAAAAAGAAAAGTCTTCAGCCTGGATTTAAAAGTAGTCAGAGTTGCAGCGGACCTGCAGGTTTCTGGGAGTTGGTTCCAGATGTTTGGAGCATAATAACTGAACGCTGCTTCTCCAGGTTCAGTTCTGACTCTGGGGACAGAAAGCTGACCAGTCCCTGAAGAATGCACCCTCTCACCCTGTCCTCCACACACCTCACACAGATGAGTGCCGCCCATATACCCATGTGGCCTAACTAATCCAACTCATTATTGATAAGAAAAACATAAATAATAATTTTATAATCACAATGCCAACATTTAAACAATCTAAACTTGTTTACATTTACAACAGAAATCCCAACTCTCTGACAATGCTGGCTCCTAGAATAATCTAAATAATCTACATTACAGCCACATGAGACTTGTGTGACCTGGAGCCTCCAACCAAACTCTGTACCATTTTCTGAGGATTTAACAAAGAATGACTTTAACTTTATTTGAACTTCTTTTCCCACATAACGACATATGGAGAGACTTCTCTGGACTGCCAAGGATGCTCTTCTGCAGAGGAAATGAGTGTGTGAGTGTCTCTGTTTTATGTACTATTACAGTGACTTTCTTTGGGGTTTGTACTGACAAAACGTGTAAAGACCTCACTTTAAGAAACTTCATAGAGATTTCTCTTTATTTTCTAACAGACCAAACCATTCATCCATAACTAAAATGATATCCAGATCAAGGAACACCGTTGTACAAACACAGCCAGGTGCACAGTTTCTAATCTGTAGCCTCCATGTCTTTCCTGCATGTCTCCGTTTGTATTATAATAAAGTAACCATCTTTAGGTTTTCGATTTACAAAACAAGAAATGTAATGACATCACCATTCTTGGAACATTTTAGAGACCGAACCATTCGTGTAAAATGTAATTAATCTACAGATCAATTAAACCCATTGTTAGCTGCAGCCCTAAAACCACCAACACGTTCCCGACCTGTAGCCTCCAACCAAACCATGTTCTGAGAATCTAACAGTTAGCGGCTTTAGCTTTCTTTTCATTTTCTCTTTTCAAATTATGACATAAAAAGGCTTCTCTCCACTGCCCAAGATGTGTGTGTGCGTGTGCGTGTGCGTGTGCGCGTGCGTGTGTGTGTGTGTGCGTGTGCGTGTGTCTTACGGGGAGATGGTGATCTTGGTGTCGGTGTCCTGCTCCACTTTCTTCAGGTTGCGGCCCTCCTTCCCGATCAGGCGTCCCACAAAGTTGTTGTGAGCCAGGATCTTGAGAGGAACCTCATCGGCACTGCAAACATGTGAAACAACGTTAGCACCTCTCTGTTCAGATCTCTGTCACCCGGCTCTCCACATGTTGGAACATACGTCTTGGTGTCTTTGGCCTCCTGGTGCATGATGTCCAGGATCATGCGGCAGGCGGAGGAGCAGCCGTCGGGGGTGGAGTGGATGCTGATGGGCTTCTCCGCTGCGCCTGCGTTCTCCTTGCGATGCACGTCAATCCTGCAGGGGTGGAAGAAGGTGAGAATTACGTCGGAAGGTGCTTCCTACATTCAGATGGGTGGAGTACTTAACTATGGATTACACCCGGCGCATTACTTGGTTTACACTAAGGAACAGCTGAGATGATGATGGCTCTTTTGGGCTTAAATATTGTCTGTACGATATCAGAGCTTGTGAATGTGTTGTTGCTAGAATATAACGTTTTTTAGCAATTTCCTAATCCTGGAAATGAGTAAGCATTTTAGCACTTCCGGTATGTTTTTGGTTGTCATTCTGAAATACGGTCTGTGGTTAACACAAGCTGAAGAGATTGTATCATTTTCTTCTACAACATCAAATACCTCAGTAAATCCCTCACTGGAGAACGTATGAAGCTTCTATGTGTCTAACAAACAAGTGTCTAAATGAGACAACCAAACATCTACATGTTAAACATTAGCCACATTTAGCTTAGCGCTGGTGATGTGAAGCATAGCTTTTTACTTCTGGTGGTCGCATTAACACATCGACTATTAAGAAAGTCGGGTTAATTAATGAACCTGCTGAACACATATATCATTATCATATACGTATGTCCGTTTGCCACAGATCTTATTTTCTGCGATATACCAAAATGCAATGGACAAATACCAAGCTGATTTGGAATAAATCCCTTTACCAAGTTATTATGGCGAAATTAAATTGTATAAGCATTCTGAAAAATGGTTTAACAAACAGACACATCTTATAAATAAAGGATGGTGTGACTAAGAGTCCATGTCGGATACAATTTGACTGAAGTTGTGTCTTCATTGGGCCAGATGACTAATTGTAACATCAAATTTGTAAATGCAGTTTTGAAACATTGATATTGTTGCCTGAACACTTTTGAGCGGCTCTTAACTAAAGTATTGCACGTGTCTCAATGTTCCTCAGTGAAAACAGACTAAACCTTCCATTAATAATAAACAAGTTAAACCTCAAATAAGCATTTCACCTTTATCTTCATTTATACATTTAATGACAGCACAGCTCTAATGACAGAGGAGGAGTTGGTGTTCTGATGGGGGGGCACTCACTTGCTCTGCGTCTGCTTGGTGATGTTGCGGATGGTGGCCCCCTCCTTGCCGATGATGGCTCCGACGTACTGCGTGGGCACCAGCAGCCTCAGGGGGATGTCGGCGTGCGGAGGCTTGTTGAACATCCCCGAGCTCGGGGAGCCCGCGCGAGGCCCCCCCCGGGGCCCGTATCCACGCCGGCCGTTTTCGGGCCCTCGCTGGCCTCCATCAGTCTCAGAGTTCTCGTCGGGGATGTAGGAGACGCGCAGGGCGTTGTTCTCAAACTGGTATCCATTCAGCTTCTGGATGGCTCTGAGGGGCGACAACAGGAAGTTAGCATTGTATTAACAAACTAACAGAACTGAGAGAATACACATTGTGCACACATGACATGGAAGAAGGATACAAGTGAGTGAGCAAATTGTTAACGTGCCGAGCCGCTATAAAGTACACACGTAGTACGAGGAACTTAGCGACGCACATAAAGAGGCGACATGGGGTCTGCGGCTGCAAAGAGAAACCTGAAAGTTAGACATGAGTTAAATCACTCAGTGAGGCGTCCTGTCAGAGTGGTGTTTAGTTTACAGCAGCCTGTGAAGGCCAATAATAATTGAAATGTCTTCCTCACTGTAAGCAGTTATGAAAGAGCTGTTTGTGAAAGGTTCTTTGTATTCTTTATTGTTCAAATAGAACCCACTGCTTTCTGCTCACTGGTGAGTCAGCCTCTGGATGAGAGTGAAGCACATCAGGCAGCAGCTGTATGGGCATTGCACTATGGTAGCTGTTATTTACACATTGTTAATCATGAGCAATGCATCCTTACATTGTTTAACCGTGAGGTGTTATACAATTGTACTGTACTCTGGAGAGCTTTTTAAGGTAAAAAAGAAACAGCATGATGGGATGTGCAGTCGACTACTAGTAGAAAGAACTGGGGTTACGTACTGTAACCCAGCTTCTATGAGTATAGGCGCAGCCCTCTAAGGCTATTGCTATTGGGTAATCCCCTCTGCACGTGTGCAGCACTGACAGACTTATTCCACGCCCACCTACGACGTGGGCCCCACCTCCAGGCTCACTTCCGTATAAATAGGAAGTAGGCCCTACAATCCACTCCAACAGCTTTTCTTCAGCTATTCGCGGAACCAGCGGGGCCCGAACCTTAGAGGGCTGCGCCTATACTCATAGAAGCTGGGTTACAGTACGTAACCCCAGTGCTATATCGTATAAGGCTTCGCCCTCTAAGGCTATCGCTATTGGGTTAAGGGCGAAGCAGGATGTAGTCCACGCCCCACTGGTCCGTCCGTTACCAGAAGCACAAAACACACCTACTCAGTTAATAACCCATGTCCATTTCGCCGTGCGTAAATGGAGCATCCCATTCCCAGGGAATATAGCATTTAAAAATGAATATTTCTCCATCAGGGAATGAAGGTAGGCTTACTCGGGCTACCTGTCGTTTAAAAAGTAGAGATCGAGTCTCACTTGTTAAAAACGATCAAGAAAAGGGAACAAAAGGCCGCTCTCTAAGTGCCGACAGGCCGGAGAGAGGGCATGCAGTTGAAAACCCCCGACATTACACATTCTGGCAGGCTATCCAGTACTGAGTGTGTCGGAGAGGAATGGGAGACATTCCTCAAATACAAACGAATAAACGAACAGGGTGAAGACCAAGATGCAGCAGTGCAAATGTCTTCCACTGTCATTCCTCCGTGCAACGCCGTAGCAGTTGAAATTCCCCTGGTGCCGTGCGCTTTGATGTTCTCCGGGGGATCCACCCCAGAGGAGACATACGCCTGTACACCGCCTCACCCAGCCCGTGTACAGGCGCTGTGCCGACAGAGCCCTACTGAGCGCTCTCTGTAATGCACAAACAGACAAGCTGGGATTTGCGTAACGCAGCCGTGCGTGCAACATAGCATGCCAGCGCGCGCACGGGACAGAGGAGATGAGATGTGGCTTCCTCCTCTGATGTGTGAGGAGGAGGAAAGAAACCCTCCAAGGTTATCCCTCTCGATCTAAAGAGCTTGTGATCACCTTTGGCATAAAAGCCGGGTTCGGGCGCAAAACAGCTGAACTGCCATCTCCTTGGATCTGGAGACATGACGGCGCCACAGAGAGAGCAGACTCTCACTCACCCTTTAGCTGCTGTCAGAGCCAGGAGCAGAGCTACTTTGGCTGACAAGAACTTCAGGGGAACCTGATCTAAAGGTTCAAATGGAGCTTTACTCAGTGCGCGCAGCCCCACAGCCAAATCCCATTGAGGCGCTAAAGCGTGTGATACCGGTCTGAGTCTCTGTGCTCCTGGTAGGAATCGTTTTGTCAGAGGGTGACTAAACACCGTGCTGACCCCAAAACCTCCATGGCATAAAGACATGGCAGCCGCATACGTTTTTATCGTGCTATGGGCCACATTCCTGTCCAGCAACAGCAGCTGGAGGAATGACAGCACCTGAGGCAGGGGACACGCAACAGGGTCCAAGCCTTTCCCTACACACCAACACCAACGCTGGAACGCTGTCCATTTGGCTGTGTAGGACGCCCTGGTGGACGCGGCTGTGGACCCCTGAATAGTCCTCACAACATCTTGAGAGAGGCCGAGCCCCTCTAAGTGTTCCCGTTCAGGGGCCATGCCCACAAACGTTGGCCTAACCCTGGGTGACCGCTGATTGCTCCCTCCGCCTGGGAGAGAGCATCCCCGCGCCACGGAATGTCCCACGGTCTCCCTGACAGCATCCGCTGCATGCAGGGAAACCAGGACGCTCCCGTGCGCTCCGGGGCTATTAAGACCGCTATCAGTCGCTCCTCCTGCACTCGGTCCAGGAACCGAGGGATCAGAGGGACTGGTGGGAAAGCGTACAGTAACACCCTGGGCCAAGGTCTGTGTGCGAACGCGTCCACCCCCAGAGGGGGGTGATCCTGCCTTCTCAGAGAGCACATTGCGCGTTCCCGCGTGCAGCGAACAGATCCACCTCTGCTGTCCCGAACCTGCTCCACACTTGGGAGACCAGCTCGGGGTGGAGGCTCCAGTCCCCTTGTCGAGGACCTCCTCTGGACATGAGGTCTGCCCCTCTGTTCAGCTCGCCGGGAATATACACTGCTCTGATCGAGAGCATGTGTGTGGGCGCCCAACATAGCAGCCGTCGGGCTGTGTCCAGCAGCTGCTCTGATCGTACACCTCCCTGACGATTTATGTAGGCTGCCGCCGTCTTGTTGTCTGTTCGAATCAACACATGCTGATTCCACAGCAACGCGGCGAAGTGCTGGATTACTCTCCATACGGCGAGTAATTCCAGCGCGTTTATATGAAGGGACATGTGCGGCGGCCACTGTCCCCCCACTGCCTGCGACCCGCATGTTCCCCCCCACCCTGAGAGCGATGCGTCCGTAAACACCGAGGTGTGTGACGTCACTCTGCCGAGGGGAACCCCCACCGACAGGATGTGGGGATTTTTCCAGTAGGTCAGATCCAAACCTACGGATAGAGGAATGCACACCCTGCGTCTCCTCTGACGCACGGGGTCGATGCGCAGGAGAATGAACCACCTCTGAAGTCTCCTCATGTGAAGGAGACCCAGGGGAATCACCACGTGACCAGCTGACATCATGCCCAACAGCTGCATCACGGAGAGGGCTGTCACCACCCTGTGTGACGCGCCTGAGGAGAGCTGTCAGATTCTCCACTCTCCGCTGTGAGAGTCGTGCTCTCATGCGGGCTGAGTTGAATTCCATTCCCAGATACATGATGATCTGGGAGGGAAGAGGACAGCTCTTCTCCCAATTGATTATGAAACCCAGGCTTGACAGGTGAGATACGAGTTGTACCGTCTGTAAAGCAGCTTCCTCTCTGGAGCGAGCCAGCAACAGCAGGTCGTCCAGATAAAATAACACTCATCCCTCCTCTGCGTAGCGGCTCCAGCGCCGTCTCTACACACTTTGAGAAAGTGCGTGGAGCCAGGGAATATCCGAACGGCAGTCGATTGAACTGGTACGCTATTCCCTGGAATGAAAACCGCGGGAATTTCCTGTGTTTTGGGATGATGGTTATGTGGAAGTAAGCATCCTTCAGGTCTATGCAGGTGCACCAATCTCCCTGGTGAACACACTCCATTACCTGTTTGATTGTCAGCATGTGAAACGGTCTTTTCCGTATCACTCTAAGGGCCAGCGGGAGACGGGCACAATGCGAGCATGATACCCCGGGAGTGAGAGCAGTGGGGATTACCCAATAGCGATAGCCTTAGAGGGCGAAGCCTTATACGATATAGAACCAAATATGTAAAGCACTATTATGATTTGCTTCATATAAGGAATAAAACAAAATCCTCTGTCCACTGTTATTTCGCATCGTGTTGAATCGCATCGTATCGCATAATGTTGAACCAAATCGTATCGAACTGTATCGCAACAGGGGTGAATCGTATCGCATCGCCTGGTGTTTCAAATGTATCGTTAATGTATCGTATCGTTGGCAACGTATCGAGATGCGCATGGCGTCGGCCTCAGTGATGGAGATGCACATCCCTAATGGGGGTGGAATGTAACCAAGGACAGGGACGCTTTGGAGGAACCACTGAATAGGAATTACTGCGCTGCCCCCAAAATTAAAATCACAATTTTACTATTTTTCTTTTTGTATACTTGCACTATTTTGTCTGGGTTATTGTGTTGCACTGTTGGAGGAGCCTGTGATCTGAGATGTTCATCGTCATAACTACATTGTACTGTTTTTTCTGATACCTATAGTAGGTAGTTACTTTGAGGAGTTATAATAACAAACAATAATAGAATATAACTATGCTGTAATTTAACTAGTTCTACTAGTCTGGTTGAATGCTAAACACAGGACTGAGGACTGATTTTGTATGGTTATCAGAAATCCAGTTTGTTGTCCTACTGCAAGGAAGAGGACGTTTACAACAGCAAAGAGTACTGTGCAGATAAAAGTCAAATATAATAAGTACAGCTAACATTCAATTTAAAGGTAAGCACATGTTAATGAAACCAAATAAGTACATATACATTTACGTTTTTAAATGAGTCGCAGCCATAGACTGTATGTCGCAGCATTATGAAATAAGTGAAAAAATAAAGTGACTGAAGCTGTCGAAAGCTGTAGTTTCTTCAAATGGCCACTAGATGTCAGAGGCGGATTGTTGGAACATCCAACTCTGCATGTTTTAAAAGGTACCTGAGCATGCAGAAAGAGTACAGTGACAGCGTCTCGAGGAGCAGACAAAGAGGAGGCAGAGGGTTTGAACATTGAAATAATAAAGGATGGAGGACTTACTGCCTGGCGTGCTCCCGCGATGCATATGTGACATTAACCACTGCCGTCTCACTCTCTGTGTTCACTAAGGAGGAGAGAGCATGTGTTACTTTGGTGATGCTCGAAGGCCCTGCTGTTTGGAAGAAGAAAGGATGCTGCAGCCTCATTTTGTTTCTTTCTGCCCAATGAGCGTAGTACCGGTACACATGCTTGTGCATTGATATATAGGCATGTACGCAGAGACTAACATACTGTATGTGGGCACAGACACTCACAATTCTGTTATAATAAGCATATATCCCAACAATGTATATGTTTTATTAGACTAATTATAAATGAAAACAATGAATACAAAATGTACCACCACAAGTATGACTTACTTATATAATAGATTAATATTCTAAAACGTAATCCTGTAATTGATCGATAAGCAATCTATATTGGTTGCAAACTGTCCCAGGCCACATCAAAGCAGGTGCTGGACCACGGGCCTTGGGTTTGAAACCCATGTTCTAAGGCGGTGGTTCTCAGCTGGTCAGGCCTCGGGACCCACTTTTTTCCTTTGTCAATAAATTGTGACCCGAATTTTTTAACCACTGAAATCTATGCAACAGAAATCGTGCTGTAATATATACGCTTTTCAGCAACAATATTAATGAAAGTGAAGTACAGTGCATAAATCCCTTATGTCCCTTCACAGAACTAAAGTATGCTTTAAAAAAGGTTTAATGAGATGCTGGTCATCAAGTTTCTAGAATCAAAGCTGAACTGTATAACATCAAAAGGCACACTTGTATTGTAGTAAATAAAAAAGCACACTTGGAGCCAATCCTGCAAATTCTCTACACGTGAAAAACGTGAACGCTGAAAACCCAACCCCAGAAGGGGGGTCTGGGGGGAATCGTAGAAATACTAACATATAACTACGCATTCTGGTACACTCTGAGAAGAGAATAAATAAATCTATTACTACCCGACATATTAATAATATGTTATGCCATTGTTTGTTTTTCACTTTGTTCTGACAGCTTGCTGCTCCTCACTGAGAGAAGAGCAAAGAGGAGAGAGTCTGTGTGAATGACTTTAAATTGTGGGTAAGGGTAGATAGCCCCCATTGTTCTGTGACCTGTCAATCATCAAACCGGGGGTCATAATCCTTATGTGTTCATTTGTATCTGAAGTTGTACCCATGGATGTATAAAGAGTAGTTATGTGGGGACTTCCGGCAACAATCTTGATTCTGATTGGCCAGAACAATAAAAAAAACATCAGCAAAGATGTTTTATTGAGAAGATGATCACTACGTGACAGACGTTTTTTTATTTCTTTTTTACGCACACATCTGCCCACTCGAAACAGGACCCACCAGTTGAGAACCACTGTTCCAAGGTATAGGATAAAGGGTTCTTTAATGATGCAAGATAAGAATGTGTATATCTGTATTCTTTTTTTGGTATCATGTTTTCTTTTATGAGCACTAGACCCAAGTGGTGTTCTACGAGATCTCAGATTTATTGTCATTTTCTCGAAGCACCTCTTCGTGATGACACTTTAGAAATAGACTATATTCTAACATTCAATACACCTAACCATAAACTGAGAACACATAAGCAGATTATGAATGGACAATAATAAAAGAACCACTCCACTTTTTCTGATTTTTCCTTCCAAGTTGATTTGGGCCGATTGAGGAAATGTCCTGAAGCTCTACTTTCCTTCCACCTTTAAGTCTTTTGATAGAGACGCAGACATCAAGGGTTTTTAGGACTGTCTCTTATTTGTGCACACTATGTAACCGTTGAGATGTGTTCCATCCTCACGCCTCAGTTAGCACCTGGTTAGCATGTGAGGTACGTCTGGGACACATGAGCTGAGGGCACAAGCCTTACCTTGTTCACAGTTCTCTACGGTCCCACACTGAGCCAACAGACCATCCAGCACCTGGAACACACACAGAACACACCTTGATTGGCCTGCCCTTAAACAAAGTGTAAAGTCTGACACTTGTGTGTTGCTGCTCACAAGTGCATTTAAAATAAGTGTAAATAGAATAAAACCCTACTTCTAAAAGCTCCATTTAGTCAAACCTGCTTTTAAAAAACAATGATTATAGACTATAGCACTCGTAAAAGGTGATTTACCTTATAGACCTGCTGGGACAAACACCCAACATATTAGCCCTCAGAAAGCTGCAGATACAATTTACTCATCGCATAAAAACGATAACATGCATGAAAGCAGAAACCGACGGACAATAATGTTAGAAAAAGAACAATCACATTTTTAACCACTTTCCATCCACTCCCAAAGCCCCATTCCTCCAGAGCCCAGAGCAGAGCAAAGACCCCCCCCAGAACCAATCATAGTCACACTCAATATAACGCAATGTAAACCATGTAGAGAAGAAACGGAAACATGCATCTCCGTAGGGCTCATTCTTTAAGACTGTGTCCATGAGATTTGAATAAATATAATAATGCAAGTTCATGTTATTTATCTGAAATCCTTGATAAAACTCCAGCAGGTGTTAACATATGAAACTGAAGGAAAGTTCATTAGCTAAATTAGTTAATTAGTTAATCTAACATGCTTTTATTTTGAAGTAAGGAATATCCGCCCTCAGCACATCTGTCCAACGTGACTGATCATTCATTCAGGTCCACGAGCATCAACACCACATTCACTTCAGTCACTGCTGCGGAGAGACGTCGCCCTCTTGTGGACACAGACACACACACACACACACACACAACCACATAACCACACACACACACACACACACAACCAACACACACACACACACACACACACAACCACACACACACACACAACCACGCAACCACACAACCACACACACACACACACACACACACACAGCCCGACAAGAGCAGCAGAGAATCTCACACACACATGCACATCTAACCATATGAGCTGAGAGGGTTTTCACAGTCAAATATCGGGATGTTCATTTGTTGTTGTTGTTGTTGGCTTGTTTACGAGTATTTGCCTCCACGTGTCTATGTAATGCAGTGATTGGCGCTCTGATCCAGCTGCTGGCTGTTTCTCATGTCCTGCAGTTGGTATTTCACATCCAGCTGAAGGGACAGCATAACCGCAGCATTTAGCAACAATCAATAGGTTGCAGTTTGAAACAGTTGGCCCGTACGTTGATCAATACCTGGCTGTTAGCTCATGGGTGGTTCTGCTCACTGTGCTCCCTTTATAGCACACCTGCAGCTCCCACTGACTGACACACAGTCAGCAGGTGCAAGAACATACAACCACCAAACACCCCACACACACACACACACTCCCACACACCTCAGTAGTGCGTGCATGTGTAGTGAGGTCAGTTTGGGTGGCCGTAGGTTCCTGTATGGCAACCGTTTGACATATCCTTGGTATCTTAGGGCTCGTTCCTCCACTAGTGGCTCTATTTCAGAACTAGTCACACATTCTGTCACACTACTTCGTCAATCTGTCTTACTAGTGGAATGAAAAATGAGAAACGTTTTCCCGACTAGTTTCAAAATAAGACTTACGCCAGGTGGCAAGGTGGCCCTCCGGAACAGTGACACTGCAGGTGTGATGGTTAAGGAGGGAGCGGCTAAAGGTCTGACGTGGTGCTAGTAAATACGGACGTGGCTCACTAGTTAGGGTCCAAATTCACAATTGATTCCGATTCCGCCACTTTTCAGAAACACGCCGATAACGTCAGCGTAGTAATTGGTGTAAAGCTTGTTTTAGACTGTGTTTGTCAAACGGAAACTTTCACAATAAAGACCACATAGTTCATGTGTTGGAGCGGAGCGGCCGGCGGGCGCTGGACGGGTTCTTTAGAGCCTTCACCTACACATGTAGTTTCAATGTAATATCCATTTTAATAGGGGATGTTGTGGATGGAAGGAATGGTGTGTTGTTGCTGGCAATGTGAAGGTCAAGTCAAGGTCACAGTCATTAAGGAAATATGAACTCACCTCCCACTGCAGGTGAGGGGGGATGTTTCGGATCTGAAGTTTCCTGGTCCTGAGGAGAGAAGAACAACAAGAAGATGTCAGTTTAAAGGACATAAGACGAGTTCAAACTTCAGCCGACACATAGAGACCTTTGGGGACTCAGTCACAGTTTGGAGTGTGTGTGTGAGTGTGTCCCGAAAGGTTCCAGCTGATTGTATTCTCTCCCCAGATGCTACACATGTCTCGTCTCTGTGCAATGCGCTAACCCTCACCACACTGCTTGAGCAATACATTTCACAAAGGATATTGCTTTTGGTTAAGCTCAAATAATGTTATGGAAACCCTCTACCCACAGTTGCTCAATATGTTTAGACAGATTCATATCGCGACCAGAAGATAAACAGGGCTCTGATCTATTTATTTAATTTGCTATACATTATTGAAAAGCGACGCTGTGTTCTGGAAGAGCCCGCGCACGGTCTGCTGCAGCCATTCTGCATGGAAAGGAGCATGTGCCTCTGCCTTCAGCCTACACATCTAAGTGAAGTTCAGAAAGTGTTGTTCTTATATTCCTACATAAAGAAAAACACAATGTTGTATTCTGTATTTCAGTCAATGTTTAATTGTTTATGCAAGTAATTAATACCTTAACATGATTGTTTAATAATGTACTGTTGTACAACCTAGAGCAGGGGTTCCCAACCTTTATCAGCCCCCCCAAATGACTCCTGTTGGAAGTTGCGCGCCCCCCCCCCCCCCCCCCCACACACACACACACAAGGGGGGGGAACAGCGGTAATTCAAGTTTTAAAGTCTCAAAAATGCTACAACTTCTGTCACAACCTGGATGAATGAAGTATGTTGTTAAAGGAGGATGAAAGCGTAATCAGGAGAACTATCCGAGCGACTTTGATGGTTATTGGACTCAGGATTCATTTATTTGGATTCCCGCTGTATGAAGAAATGAAAGGACGGCGCAGAAGTGGAAACAATTCACAAAGGGATTAAACTGTTTTAAACACGTGCTCAAAGTAAACCGGATTTTGCCGATGTGTTTATGTGGATTCAAAAGTCGTAAATAATCTACAAAATGGAGGAGACCGATCTGATCGGAGCAACTGACAAATAATCCAACTGAAACCGGCATGGACAATGACTGTTTTAAAAATGCGCTTATCCAGAAAAGCCCGGTTTGGACACTTTACGCGCAGAAGAAACATTTATATTAAAGAAAGAATTATACATTTCTGTCTTTTTATGCCTTTAATACTAACTTGAATTTGTATTCAAATGAATTAATCAATTATGTTTTATTGTAATGTAGAGACAAGGCTTTTAGCGACAATCATGTATTGCGTTACAATTATATGTAAAAAAATCAAATGTAAAAAATAAAATAAAAGTCTAATTATGATATTTGGCCAGAAATCATCTGCGATCTTTGGCGCTCCCCCAAGGGGGGCGCGCCCCACAGGTTGGGAACCACTGTCCCAGTATATGAACGTATTCTGCAATATTCCATGTTTTAAATCGTACCCCCAGTGTAGTGCTTTGTGTTCCGGTTAGCGTCTCTTGCTGATAGTTCTACGTGTCCCTCGTCTCCCTGTTAGTTTAAAATAATAAAATGTAATCCCATTGTGCTTTTTTCAGTTTGGTTATTGGCCGTACGAGTGTCTTTTACAGCAGTGACATAACAGTGCCTACCAACCATGTTTAAAAAGTTACTGCTACTCCGCTCGCCTACAGGTGAGTCAATAGCCAATAGCTGCCATCGCTAGTGTCCTCTTAATATGGAGGACTTGGCGTTGATGACGTCCCATTCCCTAAAGCCCACCATTATGACGCTTCGGTTCTGGTTGTTGGAGAAACACACTGAATCAACGGCAGTAGTGGGACAGCCTCCTGCTCAGCCACCCACACACAGGCTCAGTGGGGGAGGGGTGCTCTGCCGAACAGAAGAGTGCATGTGTGCAATCTTAATCCTGTGTCTGTTTGCATGCTTGCTGTTGGCCCTGTCATCATGTGCGTGTGTTCCTTAAACTGCGTCTTGATCGTTAGCACTTCACTGTTGCATATGGGCGATGACATTAAAGACCCTCCCCTCTTTAGCATACAATACATCAGGAACACAAAGCACTTTTTATAGCATTTATTTGAAGTTCTTATATTTGTATTACTGAACCAGTATTGTCTTCTTAAATGGAGTTCATCAGAATCAGAATCCCTTACTGCGTCCCATGCAGGGCACATTGACATGGTTACAGCAAGTGAAAAGCCAAAGAGGCATGCATACAATATTAAAGATAAAAATAGAAATTACACAAATTATAATTTACAAAATAAAAATCTAGGTGGACAACAAAAAGTAGTAAGTAGTCTTTAAAAAAAAAAAATGGTGTAGTTTGTATAAAGTAGTGTTATTACAGATGTATTACCGTAGTATCGTCTAACTACAAGATAGCAGCCACTAATAATACAATTATAAAGAGGTATATACATATAGATGTGTTATTGTCTTTGTTGTTAAATGGGTGGGGTTAGGGTAAGATATCTCCCATCATTTTTTTATTTAAATTGTGTTAGCTGTAATGTGGCACTTCATTGTGTTTCTTTGGCAAATAGTCTACAGATTGTTATCTTTCACGGTCAACTTTTATATATTTAACTTTTTAGTTATTTAATGTTTGATTATTTTCTACTCTTTTTTATTTTTCAAATGATGTGCATTGCTGTGTTTTAACATGCTGCTTTGACACAAAATGTGGGATCAATAAAGAATATCTTATCTTTAAGTTAAGAGTACGCCTAGAGCTGAAACGTCTTGGGATTCATTCTGAAACTGATTCCTACAGCGGACTGTTTTCCGTCTGGTGCAGCACCTCTGACCCTTGGTCTTCTTCCTGAAGCTAGCCGAGCAGTGGTCCCTTTTTACCGCTCTGTATCCAAACCCCACCCAACTTAACATCAATGGCCCTAAACCCCAACAACAACCATCTCCACCGCAAATAATAAACCCCACCCAAAAGCCCCAGGAGGCTCCAGCACATTAACAGTCTTTTGTGCATCCAAGATACCTGCAACCCCCATCCAACACACGGGAAAGTCTTTGATCCTTGATCAATGCTCGGCTAAAATCGCCACCTCCATCCCCCGAACCTACCGAGCACACGTGAAAACAGCAGCATACCTTTCACATCAAGCCCCACGACACCCACACATATGCGAAGTCCCACCTTATCAACACATCAACTGCCCATTATGCTCTCCAACGCTCCAGCACGGCCCCCCATAACATACACACACATCCCAACCCCCAACAAGCCACCAAAAGTGAACTTGTTTGACCCCTACCGTCGACGCCTGCCAACCCATAGCCTATCCCGTTGGCTGAAACGAAACCATGGCAACAGGCTAGGAATGGGCGGGCGAAAAAGAAGGATGGGCAGGCGGATGGACGACAGAATAACATGCCTAACATTTGCTAACATGTTCACTCAGCTGTTATCTTTAAACATCTTCTACCTTCATGGTGGAGGCCTGCCTTGTTCTGACTCCCACGCGCTTTCAACCTGAGCTAAATGCTAAATAAACCCTGAGTCATCACTGTCTTCCTCAGTTTAATTGTTCATTAATCTGAAATATTTCAGTAGAGCTGAATCTTTGTTGATATGCAGAGATGGAGAGTCAAAGAAGCTTGAATATCTACCTGCCAGCGGTGTGAACCTGGAAATGTTGAGTACCCCAAAGTGTTATGTTAGAAATGTATAGTACAGGTCCCGAGCACACCGAGACTGCCAGATGCTAACTTGCATATGGGCAATTTGCACAATTTGCGTAAATTATTTTCATAAAACTTTGGGTTTCTCTACATTTCCGGGCTCACACTAGGACTCGCTGTATGAGATGGCAGATAGACTAATATGTCTTGGGTTTAAGGTAAAGCCGGAGCCTTGGATAGGAAGGTTTGAAATCCATGCTCAGCTCCAGCCGCCAGGGAAACAAAGAACCAGGGAAGAAAGAAAAGAAGTGAAGAGGATGAAAAGAGTGGTCCTGTAGGTCGTGCAGGAGGAGAGGAAGGCTTTCCTCTGGTAGGGGTCAAAGGCCGAGGGTTGCAGCTCTTCAGACCAGAGCGAGGGGCCCTTGGACCCAGCGAGGCTTGTCTGTATATAATAATTAAATTAAATTAAATTGAATCACTTGAGGGGTTTTTTTTGTGCTTAACCAGACTTTAAAAAACCATACTTTTTGTTTATTTCATTGCCTGGTAGACAATCTCCTACCTAATTATATGGCGCTTTGAGGGAAGAACATCACTTGCAATTTGCCTATCATCATTTGACTTAGACAACAATTTAATGATATCACAAAGAACCGAAAATCAGCAAGTCCTCACTAAAATGCTGAGTCAACATTATAAGCAGCTGCTGGCTGAGCTTCTTCAGGTCTTGGTGGTTGGAGACGTATGGCGCATTTCCACTACACGGCCTCGCTCGGTATGGCTAGGCCTCGTTAGGCCTTGTTAGGACTGGCTCACTTTATGGCGAATTTCATTACAGTTTAGGAACTGGGGTAGTATCCATAGTAACGCAGTGTAGGCGGAGCCGTGACGGCATCTTCAATGAGAACCCCCAGAAAAACAACATCAGCCGTTAGCTGTTAGCCCTCAGAGCTCACAGCTCCTCATATCTGTTCAGAAACTAGACCAGGGATGGGCAACTTGGATGGTGGTGGGGGCCACAAAATGTATGTACCGGCCACCAGGGGGCCCCAGATTCACTTGGAACACACACACACATTCCATGTACTGTATGTAATTATGAACAAATTAAGTCTGACATCTTCATTGACATTTTACAATCTTTCAGGGAACATCCTCTAATAAGCTCACTAAACAAATATCAGTTCACAGAAATCTTAGTTAATTTTTACAAGTGGCATGTTTGTATTGAACAGGTTATTAAACAGTGGAATAAAACTATTTTAAACTATTGGAAAGCACGGGAAATGTGTGTGCATTGAGATGAGCCATTAAGATGACATAAACATGAAGTGACGCCTTAAATGATGACTTCTGGTGATGTTAGAGATATGAGAAGACTGATAATACCTCCATAATCTTCAGCGTGGTTAGCTATGAATCTTCCAAAACTTCCAAACACCTTGTCCTGGACATAGTTTCTTCAGTAAACTGTGCAACAGTACAGTAGGCCCACACAAACTGCAGAACACCGGTTCTTTGGGAACACTCAAATGATTTAATTCCCATTCAAAATCAGGAGACTAAATACGTTATATGCCGACACAGACGTGGTTCAGAAACACAGAAATATTAGAAAACAGAGCATTAAGGCAAAAAAGTTCATCTAGTTTGATGGATGCTGTGAAAACTCAACTATATACAATAATGTGTGTGTGTTTATTTATCAAGGGCACATAGTATCTGTCCCCGGCTGTTTGAAGAGCAAGCATGGGAAACAAAAGACAGCGTTTACCTGTTTGCACCCAGCTAGTCACACACATTACACTCCCTGTAATTGACATAATTAATAGATAGTTTAGCTTCTCACCATCATTTGCTGCGGCCCACTGATGTTAACGATCGTAACTGAAAGGCTGCCTGTCAAACGTAAACATTCACGGGGCCCCCGGGCCGCCATTTGCCCATCCCTGAACTAGACAAAAGTTAACCAAGTACAAACCACAGACTGCCTGTGTCATGGAGAATACAGCCGCTGGTTTATTTATGTCTGTAGGCCGTTGTTGTGAGTGTGGACGGTCGGAGCATATACTGCGTTAGCTTAGCCGATCTCCATTCAGAAAACACGCATTCTAAAAGGTTGTTCGCCTGCCGTCTGTCTGCAGACTTGTCAAAGCATTAATTCATGGTTTTACTAACCGGTATCAGTGTGTTGTTACTTCGGCATCATTTTGAAACGTGTATTACAATTAAATCACGGTCAAATATGTTCATTGTGTGTAGTTGTAGCCCGCTTGGCAGCGATCCTCTCTCTCTAGTTTAGCATACTCAGCCCGACTCAGACTGGTTGTTGGCCCAGAAAGAACCTCGATTTTATGGGGCCAGAAAAACTGTGAAATAGCACCCGCTAGGCCGGAACTACGCCAAGTGGAAACGCAACCAAAAACGGGCCCCGCACGGCTCGGCACGCTTAAAGCGAGCTCCGCGCTGTAGTGGAAATGTGCCATTACTGGAGGGACAGTGGGGGTCAAACTAGGGTAAGGGTTGGGATTAGGGTTCGACTCCTGACACAAGATTCTGTTGGAGGCATGTCATGTCGTTTCAGGGAAGGTACTTCTCAGATGCAGCACTGTACAAAGACTGCAAAGCTTGAGAAATAACAAATGGCCAGGTGTGTGGAGATCGAATTTCTATTTGAAGCTCTCTTATTAACTGTTTACCCAACTACTTCCACCGTTTTACACGCACAACCGAGTGCAACACCATGAATGTGTCCAAGAAGAAACCTTCTGAGAAGCTTGGGCAGGCAACATTACAAGAGATATAAACACTTTTTGCCTGAAAATGCTCCAAAGTTAAGCTGTACAACAGAGTCCACTTGAAACATACTTTTAAATTCCCAAATACCAAAGACATGCACTCAATAAAGTCAATAGAGGGCACTACGGCGTAGTGTTTTTTTATTGTACATTTTTTAAATAAAATGTAACTAGTTATCCTCAAAATGCTTGTGTTTAAATGGACAATAATGTTTAATATATAACATCTAAAACATTACATTATGTTTCATTACCGCTACCTGAAAACTATGCAAGCAATAACTAAATTCAGCCAATCAATGTCCTCAGATCTGATGGCCAAGGGGCGACTTATTCAGCGCCCAAGGCAGTCTGTGCGCGGGAATACTTTGAGGTAACGTAACAGTTTTTGAGGAAGAGGGCTGTTTGTGCTTCTGGAGACTCCAGGGGCCTCATTTATAAAGCCTTGCGTAGGATTCTCGTGGGAAGGTTGCTTACGTAGGACAAAGCAAATAAATACGCAAAGACATTTTCCGATTTATAAAACACTGCGTGTCGGCGTATGACGTGCCTGTTTCCCTTTATAAATCACAATCAACACGAAATGCGGCGCAGCTTTTTTGCGGGCTTCACGTAACGCCCATATTTGCCAATAAATAGTCAAAGAAACGCCCCGTATTAATATTTTAATATTTGACTGACTTTATGAAGAAGATCGCAGGAAATAACGACAGAACAGCTAAAAAAGATTTTGGTTCTTTTGGGGAGGTGGAGACAAATCACATTGTTTGGTGGATGCAGTTTGAACCAGAGTAGCAGCATGGAGGTCGGATCGTCACCAAAATAAATAAGTGGTCCCAAAAAAGTTAATGACAAAATACACATAACCTTCCTCGGGCAGTGTGTTTGTGCCGGGGACAGGAGACCCCCCCCCCCATGATGAGCAACTGTAAGAAGGTGTCGAGGGATCCCTGAGGAGTGGAGTCAAGTAATGTTAATTTTTTTATTTGGTGGTTTGTGTTCCAGCTGTCGATCAGCTGTGCGCAGCATCTGCACTGCAGCCTGTGCGTCTCAACCCCCCCCGCAGTAACTCTATATCCACCAGTTAAAGGAACTAAAATGAATGTGTTGTGTAGTATCAGCTGCCAAATCTACCAAACATATGGTGTTCTTAGCTTCCATACCTCCTGTGTTTTACGAGCGACTTTTCAAGTCTTAGCAAACGGCATAAAAACATGATTAAACGTGATATATAAAACCATGCTCGTATCTACAACCTATAGAAAAGCAAAACGGCCTCAGTTTAAAGTAATTCTGTCCTCCTGCTTACCGCATCATTTCATAACATTAACACAACATATTCAAGGTGGTTTTCTCCAAGTTATGTTTGTGTGTGCACTGAGGAGTCTCAAACAGGCGTTTGTTTAATCAATTTTTGCGATTAATTAATTCTTCATATATGATACCTGAGAGGTAACATTCTATTTATGGTATTACTTCCACATATTTCTCTCCATTCTTGCTTCTGCCAGTGTCGCAGTTTCTCGTCTCTCCCGTTTTTGTGCGTACGCATGGGTTAGAGTTTGCGTGGAGGACCGCACATTTTCCCGTCAAGTTTGTTGTTTATAAATCGCAAACATTGCTTAGAAACTGGCGTACGCCATCTTTTGAGCGTATATCCCTTTATAAATGAGGCCCCTGACCTTGGTCCCAGTTTATACAGTTCATTTAATTTCATTTCAAACCTTTATTTATTCAGATTGGTCCCATTGAGATCATAGATCTCTTTTTCAAGGGAGACCTGCAGCATATAGGTTCCACATGAAACATAAAACAATAAAGGACATTATACATTATATTTACAGGATACATAGTTATAGACATTTACAAGTGCCCATTGTATCAGCAAGCATTTCATTTTGCCTAGCTTTAAAAACATGCAGAGGAATGAGATTGCTCAGTTTCAATTCTTGCTGAAGATTGTTCCAAGCAAGTGGAGCTGCGCACAGAAAAGCTGTCTTACCGAAGACAGTCCTTGCTCTTGGCACATCTAACAAGACCACATCATGTGACCTCAGACAATAGCTGCTTGCAACTCTCTGTGTATCAGAGAGCAGATATAATACGGGAGTTTACCCAACAAAGCTTTATAGATAAACGTGTACCAGTGACTGAGCCTCTTTACAGTAAGTGATGGCAGACCTGCCTTGGCATACAGGGTACAGTGATGAGTAAGTGCTTTACAATTTGTGACAAATCTCAGAGCACTGTGATAGGCGGCATCTAACTTGTTCAGGCAATAGGCAGGTGCATTCATATACAACAAATCCCATAGTCCAGCACAGGTCAAAGGTCACAGAGCCTTTTCCTGGCCTCAAGTGAGAAACAGGACTTGTTTCTGAAAAAGAAACCTAGCCTAACCCTCAGCTTTTTAAGCAGGTTATTGACATGAAGTTTAAAAGTAAGACAATCATCAAGCCAGATACCAAGTATTTATAACAGGCAACCACTTCAAGTACTAGGGATTCACGATATTGGTTTTCTGAAACCGATACAGATACCGATAACTTCCTGCTTCTCAAGACCGATACCGATACCCGATAATAAAAAAAAAATTACGCCACTAATTATTTTAACGCGATTAACGCATGTGTATTTTTTTTACCTTGGCCGCCCCGTAGTTTCAGAGCGCATCGAGTTTAAAATACCATCTACAAGCTGATGCTGACAGCCCCGCTCCTGCTGCCCGCTTGTGGCAGACCACACTTCCACGCTCACCGGCAGGCACCGACTGGCCATCGGGAGGACCGGGAGGGTGTGTGTATGTGTGGCTCGAGCGAGCGAGAGAGAGACCTTACGTGCATTGTTGTTGTTAGCATCTGGTGCTAGCTAGCTGCGCTAACGGATATAAGGAGCTGTTTAAATGAAAACAGAGGAGCGACATTTCGCCACAACTGCACCGAGCACTTGACTTGATGCAGGAAGCAGACAGCGGGACATTGTACGAACAGTCAGCACACTCAGCAACATGATTGCAGCGTCCAGGCAGCTCCGGTTCGAGCATATGCCTTGAGTTGCACATAGCTCCAACGCGCGTGCGCATACACACACACACACACACACACACACACACACTTTGTATTGTATTATTGTCTTCGTACGCTTTTAACACACCATCGTAGCGATGGCGATGTTTCAGGTGACTGATCAGGTTCGAAGTATTAGGGAGCGCTGGATTTGTGAAGAACTCCCCTCTTCCTAAACCACTAATACCACAGTACTGGCAAAACGGGAGGAGCCGAGTGAAAAACAAGCGCCCCTCATCCCAATCCACTTTCTATATCGGACCGATAATTATCGGGCCGATAATTATCGTGCATCCCTATCTAGTACTTGTCCTTGCATAGTAACAATATCCAAAACAGGCTCTGGTGTCTTTTTAGCTTTTGAAAATAGCATTACCTTGGTTTTATCAACATTTAAAAGAAGCTTAAGCTCAGCGAGCTGAGTCCGAATAATGTTAAAAACAGCCTGTAATTTAACACCAGCCTCCTTAATGGAGGGACCTGCACAATACATCACAGTATCATCCGCATAAAAATGTAAAGTAGCTTCATCCACATTTTCACCTAAACTGTTGATATATATGGAGAATAAAAGTGGACCTAAAACAGAACCTTGAGGAACACCATTAGCAATGTTTAACCACTCAGAAGACAGTCCATCAAAGTGAACACATTGGGACCTTTCAGAGAGGCAGTTCACAAACCACCCCACTGCAAGGCTGGACATGCCAATACTGAGTAGCCTCTGCTTTAAGATGCGATGATCAACGGTGTCAAACGCTTTGGAAAGGTCAATAAACAGAGCTGCACAACTCTGCTTATTATCTAAAATACTAGTAATGTCATTCACCACTTTCATTGTGGCAGTGATGGTGCCGTGTTTCTTTCTGAAGCCTGACTGATGTTTAGACAGGATATCATTTATACATAAAAACTCCTTTACCTGTTCACTCACAAGTCGTTCGAGCACCTTCGCCAGAACTGACAATTTAGAGATTGGCCTATAGTTATTTAAAATAGTTGCCTCCCCTCCTTTCAGTAAAGGCAAGACATAAGCAGACTTCCATACTTTTGGAATTGTGTTTGAGCTGAGGGAGAGGTTAAAAAGAGAAGTGAGAGGTGGAGCAATAAAGTCTGCAGCTATCTTTAAAAAGAAAGGTTCTACGTTGTCCGGGCCGGCCGGTTTCTTAGGATCTAGCTTAGATAAAGCTTCATGAACAACATTGACAGTAAAAGGAGTAAAACTGAAAGGGTTTTCCAGACCACGTTGTTCAGAGTCACGGATTGGGGTGTTCACAGAAGCAGAGTTAGAAACAGAATCAAACATAGAACCGCAGGACACAAAATGCTCATTAAAGCAATTTAGCATAGTAGCCCTGTCCGATATAGAGCCAGATGCTGTGGTAAGGCACGGAGGTAGCTCATTACGGATCTCACCGGTGGATACCGATTTTATGGCTTTCCAAAATGTCCTAAGATTATTTAGGTTTAAATTGAGGTTGAATTAGTTTTACAGTTTACATTGTATAAACTATGTCCAGGACAAGGTGTTTGGAAGTTTTCATTCATAATCAACCACACTGAAGATTATACCACACTACTCACACAGCTGATTTATAGCATCTATTTCTGAGTGATAATACACTACTCTAATCGGCTACATCGAGCTCATTTTGAGGAGTTTTTGGAGGAGTTTTTGTCCGATCAGTACTACTCAGCAGCCTTTGTAAGCCCTTCTACAACCCCAGGCAGGGTAGGCTCCCCTGCAGTGCCAGTCAGATACTTTCAATCTGTTGATTAGTACCCCCCTCCCCCCAAACATCACCAGAACTCATAATTGAAGGGATTATTTTACCACTGAAAGCAGCACCGCACTATAATTTTCAATGTATTTGAATGACTGCCAACGTCTACTTTGTGACGCTTTTTTAGATAGCTAATGCTTTTGAATTGTTTAGTTTACTTTAAAAAGTTGTACAGATAATATTTAATGTTTAAAAATAATAATAATACCAAAAAAAAAGGATCTTCTGCTCTTTCTAAAAACCAATGTATTATGATTGTCAGATAATTTACTGTGCGTGTTAGCTTGGTAAGCAGTGCTTGATTACATCTGAGACAGGCAGTCACATCACCAGCTAGAAGGCCAATGACAGATGTTCCCAGAAAGAGGAGCAATACACACAAATACACATGAATAAAACAACACACACATTTGCAGGCATGCTGCCATGCACATGTCATCCAAAGATCAAACAAGACTAAGAATTTCAGGGGAAATGTGTGTGTTAGTATCTCACCACTCCCAGTGGGAAATTTCAAGGCAGATGAAGACGTGTTTGACTGACACCTCTTCCAGCAAAGCGTATGCAGGTGATTAATATTTGCATGATTTACATGCAAAGATATTTGTTGCCACCCACGTCACAACAATAGATTCATTACAAATGTTGGCCATTTGTACAGAAGCTCTCTTATGGCGCTTTTTCACTGCAGCACGTAGCACGGTTTAAGCGTGGTTTGTCCTTTCACTTTTGTCTAGTTTCTGAACAGATATGAGGAGCTGTGAGCTCTGAGTGCTAACAGCTAACGGCTGATCCTTTGGTTTTGTGGTTTGCATTGAAGATGATGTCATGGCAGTTTTACGCAGTGTCGCTCCGCCCGCCGAACAGCCAATCGCCCCGACTACACTGCGTTACTATAGTTACTAGGGTTGCCAGAAACTGACCATGATCAAAATCGATTATTCGGCAGCCCTGGCGAATAATAATCGATTTAAAAATAAATAAATACATACAAAAAAAATATATATAAATAAAATCGATTTTTAAAAATAATATTCGATTATGGAGACTGTAGCGAATATTCGAATAATCGCTGGCATCCATAATAGTTACTACCCCAGTTCCTAAACTGTAATGGAGACGCAGCATAAAGTGAGCCTGGCCCACCAAGGCCTAACCATACCGTACTAAGCCGTGCAAGGTCCTGCAGTGGAAAACTGCTATAAGTATCTATACAGCTTTCCACTTCCCATAATAATATTGCACATATTGTATTTTATTATTCGGATTACTTTGCAATAGTACGTCGTTTTTTGGTTTATCCAGATTTTATGTAAATAATTTTCTACCTATAATCGGGTTTTTTTTCATCGTTTTCTTCCATTTCATTTTTCTTTAACTGTGTTCATGTATGCACCATGTCCACTAAGTTCCTCGTATGTGTAAACCTACTTGGGAACAAACTTGTTTCTGATTCTGTACTAGCTTTAGTAGCAGGTCATTTTTACAATTCGTTTTAAGAAGTGCTTTAATGATCCATGATTGTTGAATAAGGTTAGAATGTGTAGCATCAGTGGAACACCTGGACAGAGGACAACAGGAACCCAGCCTGAGTTACTTCAAGTGTGTTCAGATAACAGGCTTCACATTCAAACAGCTGGAGCAGACTGCTTCAGCTGAGCTGCTCCACACACTGCTAACTGGTTCAGTGGCTACTAGAGCATTAGCTGCTGTCTGCATGGGGCTACGGTCAGCTCACCAATATACCACATGACAAACTTCACTTAACTGATCAGAATTACAGACTGAATAAACAGCGACAGATCCCTGCAGCCGGGCTCATTTCACACTACATGTCATTTCAACGCAGTTAGTCACAATGACAAGTTAAAGAAGTGTAAAAACAATCAACATTTTACAGGGGTTGATTTGCCGGACTATTTATGGACACACGTGAAAGGCTAGCCGTTTTCACACTTTTTGCTAACATGGCATACATACAGAAAACAAAACAGGCCCTACATTGAAACGTCTTCTTTATGTTTAAAATCAATAAGTTAATAACAATAAAGTTACTTTAAAAGTTACATCTAAAGGACCTGTGTATACTCATGAAGTTCATATTACTTATTTCTTCTAGTTATCTCACAGGAATTTGTTAAAATGTGGGGTTTCATGTAACTTCACCTGCCCTCATCAAGAGGTCACAATTTCAACTTCCAGAAAAACAGTGTTTATAAATGATAGCAATGCATAAATATAAATATCAAATGAAAGAAATGGTAAAATAACATATCATCCATGACCGTATCAATTGTCTAGTCTTTCTCTCGGCAAGAGAGTTTGCCAAAATGGACATGGGGAACACTGTCCTTTTAGCTGTTGAAAGATTGCTATGCGTCTCCGCTGGCCTCAACAATAGCTGCTGTTTAGAAAGACCCATACAGAGAGGCCATTACAAGCCTTCACAATGCAGCTGGCCCTCAGATGTCCCCTTGTACCAAGCAATCACAGATACATTTTTCATTGTAAATGGTGAGGAACAAGTGGGTTGAGGCAACTAAACAACGTCATCCAGCGTGAAAATGCTTATCATCTAATCCCGTCCACCTGTCTTCTTTCTGCATACCTCCATAGCTCCATCCTCTACTTTCTGCTGCTGAGACGGCTTTCTCCGCACAGAGTGGTGCAGGAAGGAATGAGTCCTTACCCCAGAAATGAATCAGCATTTAAGGCGCTCTCAGGCTCCCTCGTCTTAAATTCAATAAATGTTAAATGAGTTTTGGTAAGAGTCCCAAAACAAAGTCTGTGGTTAACTTAAACTTGGGAAATGTAAACGTTTTCTTCTTCTTTCAGTAAACACAGCAATGTGAATGTCTTAAAAGTGATTTATGTGAAGGGAGCCCTTGCAATGCTTAGTTCAGGTTCCACCTTGGAAAATAAATAATCCTTGCACCACTCTATTAGGGTGCAGAGAGGAGAGGTCAGGCAAGGACGACACTCTATTAGGGTGCGGAGAGGAGAGGTCAGGCAAGGACGACACTCTATTAGGGTGCAGAGAGGAGAGGTCAGGCAAGGACGACACTCTATTAGGGTGCAGAGAGGATAGGTCAGGCAAGGAAGACACTCTATTAGGGTGCGGAGAGGAGAGGTCAGGCAAGGAAGACACTCTATTAGGGTGCAGAGAGGAGAGGTCAGGCAAGGAAGACACTCTATTAGGGTGCAGAGAGGAGAGGTCAGGCAAGGAAGACACTCTATTAGGGTGCAGAGAGGAGAGGTCGGGCAAGGAAGACACTCTATTAGGGTGCAGAGAGGAGAGGTCGGGCAAGGAAGACACTCTATTAGGGTGCAGAGAGGAGAGGTCGGGCAAGGAAGACACTCTATTAGGGTGCAGAGAGGAGAGGTCGGGCAAGGAAGACACTCTATTAGGGTGCAGAGAGGAGAGGTCGGGCAAGGAAGACACTCTATTAGGGTGCAGAGAGGAGAGGTCAGGCAAGGAAGACACTCTATTAGGGTGCAGAGAGGAGAGGTCAGGCAAGGAAGACACTCTATTAGGGTGCAGAGAGGAGAGGTCAGGCAAGGAAGACACTCTATTAGGGTGCAGAGAGGAGAGGTCGGGCAAGGACGAGCTGCAGGTTGGTGATGCAGGTGCACCGCCAGTGATACTGATGCGCCCCCTTCTGAATACCTACAGTAGTTCAAGGACTAAGGCTTTGGATGTAACGTGCCGGTGTGAATAGATAGCATTGGCAGGAGGTTAAAGGAAGAGGAGAACAAGAAGGGGAGGCGGAGAAAGGAAGGAGGACAGATTCTGTGTTAACCCTCTGAGACCCACGGGGCCGTATACGATCCCAAAGATCACGTTGTGTTCAAAGCGTCATAACTTCTCGGCTGTTTGAGACATGCCGTGTTATTCCTCTTCAACTACAGAAACGGTGATAAACAACTCCATTAAGTTTTTCATTGAGAGGCGTTTACTTATTTTGGTGAAGCGAATGAGCGTAGAGTTTTAAAAGATGCGGATGGTCTCACCTTGATTCTGGCGCATTGCTTATCGTTTTCTCTTTTATAGATCTATTCTCATCCACCATCTTTGTTTGTGACGTAAAGAGTGAAAGAGTCACGTTTCTGAATCGGACTCTGAGTGGATGCAGTCACAGCCAATCAGAGGGTTGCCTGTCAGTTCCGTTGCTATGTTTACTGAAACGAGAGCCGGTATAATTCCACGCGAGAAAACAAAATAAAAGTTGGAATAGGTTCTTTGAGTGTTTTGAAAGTAAACTGAGGTACGGCAAGGACGTTTCCTACAGCTGAGGCTTTGGAGCACATTTTTCAGGAGGAAATGTTGATGCAAATTCAGACGAGTCTGCTCAGCATGCCGTGTGTGATGTGGACATTATGTATATCATGTGTACTAAATGACAATTCCTCGCAAAGAAACGCCCATGGACACTGCCCAAAAGAATGGGCATAACTAATGAACAGAATAAGTTAGAATCTTCTAATCCAGTTCTGTTACAATGATAATAAATGTGTGCAATTTTCTGTGTTGAATGTTTCTTTCAATCTTATGGTTAACAAGAAAATAAAAAATAAATAAAAAACGGAGCTTGAATTTTTTACATATTTCATTAAAAATAATGAAATATGTAAAAAATTCAAGCTCCGTTTTTTATTTATTTTTTATTTATGGGCAAATATCCCCTATCATAGTGTATACGTCTCTAATGAGTGACACATATCATTAGCTGAGGTTGTGCTGACTTCTGGGATGTGTAAAACTTGATTTTACTGCAAAGAAATTACAATTTATTCGGCAAAACACAAAGATATACAAATAACGTAAATGTCCTATGTGGGTCTCAGAGGGTTAAATAACCCGAGTAGAGCAGAGTGTGAACTGCCAGCTGTAAATGTGTGGAGATGCAAGTGTGAAACATAAAGAGCCACGGATAAGGATAAATAGCATTGCCTCCTCTTCCCTATCAACAATCCATTTAACCGGTTTTCCTACTTTGAAAAAACGTTTTCTTATCTTCGCAACCTTTACAGGTATCAGCACTCCCTGCGTGTTGAACGCACTAATATCTGATTATTGTCTGGGAAGAGGGAGATAGTATTGTTATTATTTGTAAATTATCTATGTGTTTGGTTTGTGAAGCACCAGAGCTATTTAAATCAAGTTTGATGGATCTGATGATAAACCAGGGTGCTATACTCTGTATGACCCTTACTTATTCAGCTAATCAGAGCCCTGATGCATCCCTGGTCGGCCATTCATTCAGAACTTGCATCTTCTCCTGACAATCAACTCACTTTACACCAAGAAGGAAACATTGATCACGCATCATGTGAGAAAAGCCACAGCCTTTCTTACTGCTCTTTACGAGTGGACAATAGAACAGAGATACAGAGAGAAACAGAGGCCCTCATCACTCCCTGATTTGCCCAGACTTATAGGGGAAAGGTCATCTCGCTCACTTGCTGCAATCTCATTGGTCCACTAACAACTACTCAAGGATGGATCGTGACCAATCACAATGTAATAATGACGCCACTATGAGCATTGTGTGAGAGCTAACAGCTCAAACGCTATCTGCAAAGGCACTCAATATACAATATGTGTGTGTGTGTGTGTGTGTGTGTGTGTGTGTGTGTGTGTGTGTGTGTGTGTGTGTGTGTGTGTGTGTGTGTGTGTGTGTGTGTGTGTGTGTGTGTGTGTGTGTGTGTGTGTGTGTGTGTGTGTGTGTGTGTGTGTGTGTGTGTGTGTGTCCTATATACTTCCCATAGGTTTTCAGTACCTTCACTAAGTAAATATATCTGCATTATCTCCTTTTATGATGTTTTTATTTATTTACGTTGGCTTCTTCAGGAGAAAAGGATTAAACATGTTCTCATATGGCTTTAATAGTTTAGCAAAAACTATATTCAAAAAATATATATTAGGTAAACATTTATTTATTTTATTAAACGAAAATATATATTTTTATATATAATGATTCTTATAATTTAAGCTCCCACCACGTCACAGGAAGAAAATACTAAATGTTGCATGGCAGTGCACCTTTTTTAGCAAAACACACACACGGACATAAGCTACATGGAATAGTATCAATTAGAATAGAGTACATATGCATAAGAAATGTGGACTTGCGCCTCATGTTATAAAGTTTAGAGCTGTACAAAGGAAAGGGTGGTTTAAGGAAGATTATGGCGGTCACAATGTTAGACAAGGAAGGGGGCCTCAGGTCTGGAATTGATTTATGGTTAAAAAAATCAAAAGAGAAGGGTGGGGGTGTAACAGCAGGGTCAAAGTTCAGGTTCTGTTCTCCACTATGACCCTGCCTGCAGCTCGAGGGGCGGACCTCCATTTTGGAACGGCGAGATCCCCATTTTGAGAAGGTGAAGTTGCTCGGCCTCGCCGTTATGTAATTACAGTGACTTATTTCTTTTTTTTTTACTGAAAAACACACCGTTTCCACCTCCCTTTTTCATTTTGTGACGTTTTCTCCGCAAAAAATTCTGCAGGCTGGTATACATTAGGAGAGCACTCATGTGAATTGAGCATGCAGCTGGGAGGTGCTCGTGCTGATAGTGGAGCCTCGTGCAGAGGAAGTTCACAACATGACACAAGAGGAATGGTGGCGTGGATGTTTCCTACAGACATGACACCGCTAAGTGAAGACTGCCTACTTTTGAGGTGCTCAGCATCTTCTCCCCCCTTCCTCTACTCGCCATTTTGTGAAGCTCATATCCATTTCCTGTGAGGGACACAGTGCGGGTCTGGAGGCCTACAGGAAGCCAGTGTATTGTATGGCTCTTCTTTAAAACCTGACTTGAAATCAATGTCCGTATGAAACAGTCCTAATGGAGTTTAGAGGAACATCAAGTTAAGGGTGAGCTATGTTCGGCCTCGTAGGCTGGAGTAAATATCTCTGACTGATATCAGTATTAATGGAGATCCTCTCGCTACAGTGTTGCGCTGCGGAACAAAGACAGGTTCTGCACCGAGGACGTGCACTCCAGCTCCACACCGTTAGAGGACGGTTAACGAATATGTGCTGTCTCAACATTGCTCCCCGCACAGACACACGTGGGCACGGCCATTATGTGCTTCACCACCACACCCCTTCTCTTTATCTCTCTCACACATACACATCCTACATGTGAGAGCCAGTAGGCGGCCATTTTGACCAACGCCCATTTACTACAATGAGTGTGCAGTCACATGACAGCTTAGATTCAGCACACATACACATGCAGGAGGAGGGGGCCATCACATGAATCTGAAGCGGAGGTGGGGGGGGGGGGGGCTTTGCTATCTGCACAATCACATAGATGTAGCCTACTATCGATATAGAATTACTTCGTACACATAATTGTTCGTATACTCTCCTGTCAACACAACAACATGCACTGAGTTAAAGTGGACACACCTCCCTCCATGTGCACTTAATTGTGACATTCCACCTCTATAAACAATTTAAACAGTCTATGGGAAACAATAGATCCTGGATTATAGTTAGGCTATCTGCATTATCTAATCACCTAGATAATGTAGAGCGTGCATATGTATGGGTTGAGCATGAGCACGCCCCTTCATTCATAACGAGCGAAAAACGACTCTGAAGTTACTACAGCGAGGGACAGGGGGGCAGGGGGGCAGGGGGGCGTACTGCAGCCCTGAGACGCGGGGGGAGGGGGGTTTCTATATCATGTGCTGGTTTAGGGCAGCCAGGAGGGAATAACAGAGGAGTTCTCTCCCGGTGTGAAGCCTTTCGTCCCTGCTGGAGCACCGGCTGCAGCTCCGGTTAAATCCCCGTGCCGCCTCCCGGGGCTGCCTGACCGCGGAAGGATGTGGAATAAAATAGCACACAGATAACATTTCCAAACACACAAAAAACAGAGGGCTTTTGAATGAATAACCAAGCCGCTTGAGTAGCCTCCTTTTGTTTCTATTTCCAATTACAGGCTGTGATGTGGCAGAAAAGTGACACGGGTGTGGGGTTAAAATTAATGGAAAAAATATAGTGCCACGTTCTCTGTACTAGTGTATCTGCTTGTGTCAGACATGTTTCTAAAGACACCGCTTAACCTCAGTTGTGAGAGCCCACGAAGGATATAACCTATTTGTGTTATTGTTAAAATCATTGTTATAATTTAGACGTAGTCTCCTAATGATAGGAAACGATCAGAATACTGGGTTTGAAATAACCGAAACTACTTTCTAGATGGTGAGCTGTACGGATACTGCAGCGGAAACTATTATCATCATTGATTCAGTAACTGTGGTACATAGCCTCAAAGAGAACAAAATTGAACAAATAAAATAAAAAATAATTACAAGCTCATTCGTTTATATATCTGGCCTTTTTGAACTGATATGGAGAAAATGGTAGAATCTCTTTTGAAAATAATCAATTATTGTATGTGTTGTAAGAAAATGTGCCTCGAAATGTGTTTTCTCTTTTAAACTTCAAGAAGACTTCCCACAGAAAAGACACAATGTGATAAAACAGAAAAGTATTTAACAACAGAAAAAGCACCAAAAAGTATTTGAAATAATGTCTGAGTATATCACTGAATCTAACTGAATCAACACTATTTCAAATGTCATTAAATCAAGAAAGTAGGCTTCAAAAAAGACAAAGGAAATTAATTGAAGACAATAAGCTTGTCATATATTGGTTACATTTTAGATTACATATTGGTCATTTTAGGGCATGTAAGAATTGCATGTAAAGCTGGAAAAAAAGAATTGCCAAATATTCACAAATCTGTTTTTTTAAAAGTGTTTTTTAAACAGATTTTCATACCCATTTCTGAAAATAAAAGACAAAGCAAAAAAATTACTTTTACTGAGAGAATAATACAATCTGGATGATATTAATAAAAATGTCATTGTTCTCTTAATAATTTATGAAATGTCTTACCACTTAACGTATATGTGAAAACAACAGAGATTCAGACATTCAAACCAGGTTATCTTTGTGCTGTTTAAAAAAGCTGCAGAAAACTAAGAAATATGCAGGAAATATATGTTTAACGTTTGTAAATAAAAGGGGCATTTACCTTTGCCTTTACAATATGAATACCTGAACTTAGTGGAATAGTGTGCTGATATCACACTGTATATATATATATATATATATATATATATATAGATAGAATAATCCTCTTGATAATAGCAGGTTCTTCACTAGGAAAATTGTAGAAATCTTTTCTATTAATCATTTTATTGTATTTTGTATTGTTGTGATCATAAACTAATTTATTCCACTAATTCACTTATATCCTTATAGGAAGATTAAATAACATTTTGTGGTTATTATAATTTAGAATCACGCTCATGTCATGGCTGCTTAAATCAAACAATAAAACATTTGCATTGTTTTTCTTCCTTTAAGTTCGAGGAGTCAGTGAAAGCAGCGCGGCCTCCTCCTAAAAAACAAAATGGGGGAGAAGGAGGAAGAGGGGGGAGGGAGGAGGAGGAGGGAGTTCCTGCTTTGTCTATGAGAGCGAGTGTGTGTGACGTCAGCCTTCACTGTTTTGAATCGGCAAGGAACAGGGCGGGACCAGCAGCAGCCAATAGCGAAGCAGCAAGGAAAGGGGCCCGTCTCCACACACACACACACACACGCGCGCGCGCTCACACACACACACACACACACACACACACACACACACACACACACACACGCGCGCTCACACACACACCTCCTTGGATTGCATAGCGGTGTTTGCTGCTGTGAACAGCAGAGGGCCAGAGTCTCAGATTCGCTCCCTTCAGCTCTCAGATACTGACATGATGAGAAGAACACCGAGGAGAGGTTCATCAACTAGATTAGAACACTTCGCAAAAACAATGGAAAGTACTACTGCCACTGAAGCATATACTATTTAAAATATGTGTACTATTATAAGTACTGCTACTGCTGTCAGTTGCACTACTTCTGCTGAATCAAATCAAAATCAGTTTGGTTACAAAGTACGTTTACACACACAAGGGATTTGCTGAGGTGTAAATGGTGCATTACACAAAATAGTACTATTATTAAAGCTATTTGAAAACCATTTGAAAGACTATTGTAACACATTAATATTTGATAGATACTTTGTTGATCCCAAATTGGGAAATAATTGAGTTGCAGCAGCAATGTGTTGCATCTTAAAATCTCGAGAGCTTGGAAAAAAGTGTTTTAAAAAATAAAACAATAAACAGCAGCAAGTATATATAGATATATACTTGTAAAAAGATATATAGATATATACTTGGGTACTTCAAAAAATAAAATAAAGCTCAATATAAAATGTTCTAGTTAGAATGTTCAATGTCCAATCATTACAGTAGCAATAATATGATACACATTACAGCGGTGTAAAGCAGACTCAAGCCACGAGGCGGCGCGTTCTCCGCCTGCCAGAGGTGAGCTGTTATAAAGAGTTGGCAAATTAAAGACAATATATGCACAAAATATAAATATGTGAGAAACTGAGTACATTAAAATAAAAGGAAAAATACTATATTCAACGTGGGGAGCTGTGCAGATTTAAATGAGATAGTGTGGAGCAATAATGTGCAATCTGCAGGATTGACAGAATGAAAAAGAACAAGATATTGTTCGCACGATGAGCATTAATCTAGAGTCTCTGATGTAGCTGAGGGGGGTCAGTGGGGGTCCCGGGCAATCTTAATGAGGCCGGTAGCAGACATGTGAACGACTGAAGCTTTCAAAGTCTTTAACAAGTGTCTAAATGAGACTATTAAAAGGTCATCAAGCTAAACATTTATGTTAACCTGACTCCAGCTTTGTTCAGGCTATTATAAAAGTGGTGTTAATATGTGGAGATGATCCTGCTGAACTAAACATGTATGTATCATAAATCTTGTTTCCTGCAGTATACTAACAATCCCATTGCTTTTTGTTAAGGGAGGCTTCCGGGTTGCAGCTACAAAATCAGATCGCCACTCTATTCGGACTACCATTGCAACACTCCAGTACAGTCAATATAACATTATTACTATACGAGAAATCATTCTACGGCTGTAACACTACGACATTAATGCTTTGCGCAGTAATTCATCAGGAGTATTAACCCAATCATTGTGAGAGTGGGAGTCCTTCAAACATGAATAGGAACATTTACATACAGGGGAAGGTAGCTTTAGAGTGTGTGGACCACTTGATGCTCACGTGGCCCTGAGAAGAATGAAGCTGCCAATGCCATGTCATTACAAAATAAATAGTGGTACCACTGATGTTAAATGAACTGCATTTGCTAACACTCACAGCGCTTTACAAGCCAAGTCAGCCTTCAGCCATTCACACACGTCTACTCAGAGGCAGCCGTGCGAGCGAGGGGCCACCTGCTCACAGGTACTGCTAACAATTACCCAACTTGGGATAAATAAAGTATCTATCTATCGGGCGCGATATCGATCGAGCAAGCGAGCGCGAGCGAGAGAGCCAAGAGAGAGAGAGCCAGGGAGCGAGCGAGCGAGCCAGCGCGAGAGCAAGCGCGCGAGCGAGCCAGCGAGCCAGCGAGCCAGCGCGAGAGCAAGCGCGCGAGCGAGCCAGCGAGCCAGCGAGCGAGCGAGCCAGCGAGCCAGCGAGCGAGAGAGCAAGCGCGCGAGAGCAAGCGCGCGAGCGAGCCAGCGAGCCAGCGAGCGAGCGAGCGAGAGAGCAAGCGCGCGAGCGAGCCAGCGAGCCAGCGAGCCAGCGCGAGAGCAAGCGCGCGAGCGAGCCAGCGAGCCAGCGCGAGAGCAAGCGCGCGAGCGAGCCAGCGAGCCAGCGAGCGAGAGAGCAAGCGCGCGAGCGAGCCAGCGAGCGAGCGCGAGAGCAAGCGCGCGAGCGAGCCAGCGAGCCAGCGAGCGAGCGAGCGAGAGAGCAAGCGCGCGAGCGAGCCAGCGAGCCAGCGAGCGAGCGCGAGAGCAAGCGCGCGAGCCAGCGAGCGAGAGCGCGAGAGCAAGCGCGCGAGCCAGCGAGCGAGAGCGCGAGAGCAAGCCGCGAGCCAGCGAGCGTAGCGCCAGCGCGCTGAGCGAGCCATAAGCGATCGATGCTATAGCGATCTCTCGCGAATCGCGAGAGCTATCTACTAAGCTCTATATCTATCTATCTATCTATCTATCTATCTATCTATATCTATCTATATCTATCTATATCTATCTATCTATATCTATCTATCTATCTCTATATCTATCTATCTATCTATCTATCTATCTATCTATTAGGGGTGTAACGGTACACGTACCCATACCGAAATTATTCGGTACGGGCCCTTCGGTTCGGTACACGTGTGTACCGAAGTGTACCGAACGAATATAACGTTAAACGTAACAAATTGAGAACGTGAACAACTTCTTGGAAGTAATCTCAGGTGCTGCGTCGCAGCATTCAGAGTAATTTTCTCCCATTGTGTTCAACGCGTCATAGAGCGAGCAAGTCATTTCATTGGACGAGCTGGTCAGAGGGATGCGTTCAAATCTAGTCAGTAATTTGAGGAACTGTCGAAATGGCGAACGCAGATAAAGTTGAGCTCGAAAATCCTCCAGCATCATTGAAGTCTCCGGTTTGGGAACATTTTGGTTTCGCAGTTACGTACAAGGATGACGGACAAAGACAGGTGGACCGAACCAACGCTGTTTGTCGGCATTGTTCAACTAACATTGGTTACGCGGCTGGCAACACATCAAACTGGCACACTCTTGAAAAGGCATCACTCGAACGTGAATATCACCGGTACCAAAAGACTGAAGTGCAAACCCAACTCCCGCTAGCATGTAAGCCTTCACCACTCGCAAAAAGTTCAGACTGAGCCAAAGCTATTACAAACGCCAAATATCCTTATGTTGCCATGTTAGCAAAGCGCTACCTGGCTGTATCTGCTACCTCTGTCCCTAGCGAGAGGGTGTTCTCCACGGCAGGAGACATTGCTAGTGCCAGCAGATCTGCCCTTTCGGCAAGCAATGTGGACAAGTTCATCTTTCTTTAAACAACATGAAAATACAATGACAAGCAAGTCATTATGTCAATCTGGCTGCTTAGGTGCTAGTACAGTACAGTTCAAATACAGATTATTTCAGTTCATCGAAAAGCTGCACCTTAATGTTTATTTTATTTTATATTTATTTTGAGTGAGTGAATATTCATAGTTTAATAATAATTAAAAACCCAAAACTAATAGTTTATGTTTTGTGAGTACTAGTACAGTAAAGTTCAAATACAGATTATTTCAGTTCATCGAAATGCTGCACCTTAATGTTTATTTTATTATATTTTGTATTTATTTGAGTGAATACATTATTCACAGTTTAATAATAATTAAAAAAAATATGTTATGTTTTGTGATGATTTTTTCTGCTGTACCGAAAACGTACCGAACCGAACCGTGACCTAAAAACCGAGGTACGTACCGAACCGAAATGTTTGTGAACCGTTACACCCCTACTATCTATCCATCATCAGGACAGACTTCCCTTCACACACATTCACATTTTAGAAGCGATTTGGGGTTTGTTATCTTTCACCCAAGGTCTACTTCTCACATGTTTAAATCAGATCACTTCTTCAGCTTTATTATTCCATGCTGCTGAAATCCAGAGCACTCAGTCGGTGAATATTCTGCCGTCTTCACAATCAGGGACTCTTGTTCCATTGTGTCCAAAAACACATCTGTCAATCATCCTGTCCGAGTAGGTGCATTACATTTGCCTCTGTTCCGAGTGAGCCCGAGTCACCCTACACACACCTCCAGACCACGTGAGCAGGCGCAGTGGCTGTGATATGGCACACCCCCGACTTGCACACACCCCTTTAGAGAGGGGGCAGGGGAGGGAGGTTTAACAGTTAGTGCGCTGGAGGAGGGAGCTCTCTCATTCCTCCTCTCTTTCCCTTTACTTCCTCCCTCTGCAGCTCATATATGTCTGCATTTCAATGTATGTGTGTGTGTGTGTGTGTGTGTGTGTGTGTGTGTGTGTGTGTGTGTGTGTGTGTGTGTGTGTGTGTGTGTGTGTGTGTGTGTGTGTGTGTGTGTGTGTGTGTGTGTGTGTGTGTGCGTGTGGGCTGCAGCACATGCCTGTATGTGATCATGTGACCAGCAGCCATCGCCTCCATTTTAACTCTTAAAGAAGAGGAGACGGAGAGAGGATCATGGGAGAGAGAATAATCTATCACAAAATGAGATCATAATTTAAGTATTGTGTTCAAATCTTCCACTGAATGCAATCTTGTCCACACCAAGGGCCTCAGTGTGGCCCCTGCTTAACAGCAAGTGGCCTCTCTCCTGAAGTACACTAATGCACATTTCCACTGCAGCGGGGTAGCCCGGTTTAAGCGTCCCTAAGCGTCCTCGCTCAGGCCTCGGGCTGCCTCGCTGGCCGTCCGAGGCGCATTTCCATTACAGTTTAGGACCTGGGGTAGCAACGCAGTGTAGGCGGGGCGGTCTGCTTTTTTTCACATTTCGAGTTGTTCCGTCGAGCTCCCGCTGGATTTTATCATCCCCAATGAGATGTAGGAACGTCGTCACCTCCTCGGTCGACCACGGTGTGCTTTTCTTTGACGTTGCCATTTTTGTAGCTCCTCCGTTTATAAAAATGCTGCAAGCTTGCTTCTAGATATATATGCGACGCTAGGGATGATCTCGCGCGCGATCTTGTGACAATTCTCTCTGACCAATCAGCAGTCGAGTGTTGATATCACTAGTTCAGCCCTGGCCTGGCCTGATAGAACCACGATTTTATGGGGCCGGAAAAAGAGGGAAAAAGTACCCGCTAGCCGGTGCTATGCTATATGGAGAGGCCACCAAAAACTGGCCTGGCCGCTTGAGGACGATTAAGGACGCTTAAAGGGGGCTACCCGCTGCAGTGGAAATGCGCCATAAGCTCCTTACACACCAAGCCGATTTTCGGCGTCGATAGATGTCTGGCTGTCGATGAGCGTTCTGTCGCCCTACTCAGATTGGTGTGTCCCGCCCCGTTGTGTCTTTTCGTTCGTGCTGACACTTTCTGCCACCGAATCGGTAGACTGTCGGTAAAAGGCCGTTGGCTAAAGAAATCACTCTGATTGGCTGTTCAGCTAGCGAATCAGTGCATGAGAAGCGAAACGGAAGTGAGGGACCCAAACAAACGATTAAGGCAAATGTGAGATTTCATTTGACTCCAGCTCTCGACACAGGTTCGGGAAAGCCCCATGAGCTTCTCGCTGTAGAGGGAAAATGGAACGCACACGATACTTGTTGTTTGTTTATATCACGCCGTCTGTTCTTCTTCTCTCTGTGTATCAAGCAGTCCAGGCGCGGCGCCTGGCTTGGGCATCCGGGGCTTTAGCAGCTAGTTTGAATGACTTTGTATACTGCAGGGTAACTTGTGAATTGACTCCAGGTGTAACTACAGTCTTATTTAACACTTGATTAGATTGTTTATCATTAATTCAGATCTGTAAAGTAACTAAAGCAAAAGTACACTATAACCCTCTGAATTGTAGTGGGGTAGAAGTACAAAGTAGCATTAAATGGAAATACTCAAGTACAATAAAAGGATCTCAAAATGGTACTTCAGTACAGTGCTTGAGTAAATGAACTTAGTAACTTCGGGCTGGTTTTTCTGTGTGATTCAGTAACCCACTGTTAACGCTGTATGTACTTATTATATTATTACACTCCTCATTCTGTGTCTAAATATAGTGCATCCAGTCTGTCATAGTTAGTACATTACAGTTCTCCTTTGACCATCACACTTCCACCTCCTTCCCCTACAACACACACTGGACCTCAGGACCCTTCTTGCGAAAGAGAAATAGTTTCTGAAAGATGTCACATGAGCCATAATGTGTTCATCATGAATAATCAATATATGCATTTGAAATGGACACATTCCTTTCAGGGGGCTGCACATCATACAAAACAACACCCTTTGACCTTCAAGCCTTCGGGCAGACAAGAAACATCTCATGGAAGAAAATACACAACAACAGGGAGAAAAGTGTAGTAAAGAATAATCTCAATAATTAAATAACGTAGAGCATTCATATGACAAAAAGTATGAAATGCTTTAGTTTACAGCCTCATTATCACTTAGGGTTAAGGTAATAGAGGCAGGGTTTTGATATATTAAAAAAAGCACATAAGTTTGGTTCATGTTTGGTTGTTTATTGTAGTTAATACTCTTTGCACCAGTGCGATCAGAACAAAGCAGTCTTTTAGATCTTCGAGCCATCAGACATGGGATCCCCGCAGCATGTGATGCAGGGGAAATGGAGGGGAACATGAGGGAAGAGCGCAGGGTAGATGTCATGTTTGTCTGCTTCTCTTAGCTGTGTTACTAATCCTATTTCTCATCACATAACAGAGGGGTTTGTTCCTAGATTGTTTCAAACATCAGGATCAGTTCAACTGCCAGATAACCCAATATCTCACCTTTTGAGACGCTTTTATCCAAAGCGACTTACATACATTCAGTACTGTGGACAATCCCCACCGGAGCAGTTTGGGGTGTCTTGCCCAGGGACACAACGACATGCTGTGGGACTCGAACGTGCTACCCCCTGATTCGAATTCCAGCACACTACCCACTGAGCCACAGCCGGCCAACATGCTTTACTACGACACTATATGTTCTTCGACATACTGTCGGTACATTTTTGTATACAACATAATATGTATTTCTTTCATATTGTTCGACAAACTTTGACTATTTTCTTTTTTTCATACCGTTGTTAGAGTCGGTGAGGTCCTGATAATTTATTCCGGGAAATTACTCTGACCTACTAATTGACCTGACCGAAGTTATTGAGTCTATGTCAGTTTACTGCTTGGCTCAGATCCACCAACGTCAGCAAGATCTCACCTCAACTAACTCCCCGAAGAACCAGGTTCAATTAACTGCTGTTTCAATTCAGACAACTCTCTTAAATCTGTTTAAGCGATCCCGAAGGATTTTGATATCAGTAATGAGGTGTGACCCTACCTAAGTGTGAGTGTGGCAGGGTGCAGTCTTACCTTTGAAGCAGGAGAGGAGAGCACAGATGTCCTTTAAGTTGTCCCAATCCAAAAGGTGGGATCAGTTTTTTGAAGAAAAATAGGTCCAAACTAATACAGGGTTTTTACCTTCTCTCTTTAACACATTATAATCATACTAAACAAAATGATGCTGTGATCATGGTCAAATATTAAACTTTAATTCACAGTCTTACATTTATTACCAAAATTGTAATTTCAACTGCCCAATTCAGTTGTGATTTCTAAATCTCCCGATAGAATTTAGAGGCATTTCCTCATAAATGACCGGTGACACATTCAAACTTTCATTTTCACCCAATCAATTCACATCAATTTCATACCTTTTTTCCGACACAGACAGCGGAAATAACATTCAAAAACCCATTCCTATCCGCATGAATTCGGAGGAAGATTCCTCACAGGTGGCGGGACTAATATTCATACACGTTTTCCGACACAGACGGCGGGAATAACATTCAAAAACCCATTCCTATCCGCATGAATTCGGAGGAAGATTCCTCACAGGTGGCGGGACTAATATTCACAAACACATCTCCCATCAAACCATTCCACTCAGCAAACACATCTCCCATCAAATCATTCCACTCAGTTCACAAAGAAATTCACTCAGCATTCAACCAAGACATTTTGAGAGATATTTACCAAGTCTGAGAGAACCTTACCGAGAGCTATTAACCCAGCTCTGAGGGCCAGAGCCTACCGGGAGAGAGTATACCAGGGGAACCCCCCTCTCTCTCTCTCTCTCACTCCCTCCCAAAAAGCCAGTCTCTTTATGCTCAAAAAACCGGATGAAAAAAACTGGGCATGGCCACTGATGTACAGGACTGGACATATTCTATTGGCTAAATGGCTATGGCATAAGACACACCTTCCCATGTTTGTGTAAAAAAGGACATGACTAGTGGTGCACGATAATTATCGGCCCGAAAATTATCGGTCCGATATTAGGAATTATGACGTCATCCCGATAAACCCGATAAAAGTATTAATAGCCCCGAAAATATACAATATATTTTTTGGGTAAAAAAAAGGAAAAATATACTGCGGTGTGGGTGGATGGGATGAGGGGCGCTTGTTTTTCACTCGGCTCCTCCCGTTTTGCCAGTACTGTGGTATTAGTGGTTTAGGAAGAGGGGAGTTTTTCACAAATCCAGCGCTCCCTAACTCATGCCTGGCTGTGACGTAAATGGTGTGCGGCCGTGAAGCCAGGACAGTAAACAAACATGTCGTCGGACTATTTCAAAGTTTCAGAGTTAGATAGTTCGCTTGCTATTTGTATTAACAAATGCAATGTAGAAGTTCCACGAGGAGGGAAAAAGGCAACGAGCTATAATACTTCCAACCTGATTAGTCACCTGAAACATCGCCATCGCTACGATGGTGTGTTCAAAGCATACGAAGACGCCTGCGCCGCTAAACTAGAGGGAAATCCAAAGCCAGCTGCAAAGGCACCGGGGCTTTTACCTATCGACGAGGCTTTTGAAAAAGGCAAGAAGTTTGCCAGATTTGTTTGGGAAAATAAATATGGTCACTTTGAAGAGTCAAAACTGTTCTTGGCTTTGTTTTGTTCATAGTAGTAATGCTCATGTCATTTGCTCACTACTAGTCTTTTTTTTACCACCAGGTGTGCAAAAACTACAGGTACATTTAATATATATATATATTATATTATTATCGGTATTGGTATCGTTCTTGAGAAGCAGGAAGTTATCAGTATCGGTATCGGTTTAAAAAAAACAATATCGTGCATACCTAGACATAGACATAGACATATTCTATGGCTATGACATAACCACCTTTTTGAGGCCTCAATGTATTTCTCCTTAAGTCCGGAGCCCCCCTCCCTGTGTACTGCTGTGAGAGGAGAGGGAATAAACTGCATACTCTCTTATCAGAGAGTAAGGCATAAATCATTATAGGCCTTACACTCAATTTAACAAACCACTTGTGTTTTGTTTATATAGTAAATATAGAAAAACCTAAAATATGAAGCATTTTCATTGTGGGTTATACAAGAATATAATTGATTATATTTGATTATAACTAACTTTCGTTTTAAGTATTCAACATACTATGAAGATCTCAACACCGTACAGTGACTTTCTTCTATAATATGACTTTTCTCATATTGTTTGAAAAGGCAAGGAGAATTTAGTTCTATTATATCTATTATATACTTTACTTTTTGATTGTACATGTGGATACAGCCTTTACTTCCCTTTATAGGCTTAATATATACTTGCCGCTAATGTACATTTTCATTATATTTGTATCTTATTGTATCTTTTAGACTATTTTGTGTGTAATGCTTGACACTGCTACTGGAACAAAATAACTAAAGTATCCATCCATCCAACTGATGAGAATGAGTGTTATTATTGAATAAGTTCGGTTTGCTAACAGCTAACGTATTAGCTAGAGTTGTCCTAAGGAATCAATGCATCGCATAGTGTGTACAGAAGCAGAAACATTCACACACATGCAGAGGAACCAGGAAGAGGACAGGGCAGGAGGTTCTATATGTGAAAGAGCAACAAAAGAACTCCTCCCAGCCAATCAAATCCCAGTGTGATACGCCTCCTGGCCAATCAGAAGCATGGACTCTCTATAGGCTCCTTAATCTCCACTTCTTTCTCATTACTGGTGAACAAATGCCAAGAATTCAGGTCCAAGGTGCAATGCCCTCCCTCCGGCCTCCACACACACACACACACACACACACACACACACACACACACACACACACACACACACACACACACACACACACACACACACACATATATCCCCAGGAGGTGTTGTTGTGGTCAGATTGGAGAGGTTAAAGTTGAAAGGTCAGAGAATGAAAGAGAAAAAGTTGAATTTAAGAGAACTTAAATGTTTTAACAACTAAGACAATTAGTTTAATTTAGAATAAAAATTTGAACAATTTCAATTAATATTTAATATGAAACAATGGGGTCTAAATTTGCTACCATAATTTTTTAATTAACAAAACATCAAATTGGCCTTCATAAACCAGTCTGGTTTCAAGGCAGGTCACTCCACAGAAACTGCTCTCATTGCTGTCACTGAGGAACTGCACACTGCCAAAGCAGCCTCCCTCTCCTCTGTCATCCTGTTGGACCTGTCTGCTGCATTCAACACGGTGAACCATCAGATCCTCCTTCGCACTCTCCAAGAACTTGGAGTTTCAGGCTCTGCACTTTCCCTCCTCACCTCATACCTCAAAGACCGTACCTACAGGGTAACTTGGAGAGGGTCCGAGTCCGACCCTTGTCAATTAACTACAGGGGTCCCTCAGGGCTCTGTTCTTGGTCCCCTCCTCTTCTCCCTGTACACAAACTCGCTCGGATCTGTCATTAGCCCGCATGGTTTTTCATACTACTGCTATGCTGACGACACCCAATTCATTCTGTCCTTTCCCCGCTCAGAGACCCAGGTCGTCGCACGCATCTCTGCTCGTCTAGCTGACATCTCTCAGTGGATGTCCGCTCATCACCTCAAGCTCAACCTTGACAAGACTGAACTGCTTTTCCTTCCGGGAAAAGATTGTCCCACTCTTGACCTGACTATCAACATCGGCACCTCTGTTGTTTCCCCGACCCAGACTGCAAGGAATCTGGGTGTGACCCTAGATAACAACCTGTCCTTCACTGCAAACATCGCTGCTACAACCCGTTGCTGCAGATACACGCTTTACAACATCAGGAGGATGCGTCCCCAGCTGACCCAGAAAGCGACGCAGCTTCTGGTCCAGGCTCTCGTCACCTCACGCCTAGACTACTGCAACTCCCTCCTGGCTGGTCTACCAGCATGTGCCATCCGACCTCTGCAGCTCATCCAGAATGCAGCGGCTCGTCTGGTCTTCAACCTTCCTAAATGTTCCCACACCACTCCGCTCCTCCGCTCCCTTCACTGGCTTCCGGTAACTGCTAGAATTCACTTCAAGACACTGGTACTTGCGTACCATGCTGCGAATGGATCTGGCCCTTCCTACATCCAGGACATGGTTAAACTGTACACCCCAGCACATGCACTCCGCTCTGCATCAACCAAACGACTCGCTGCACCCTCGCTGCGAGGGGGACCCAAGTTCCCATCAGCAAAAACACGTGAGTTTGCTATCCTGGCTCCAAAATGGTGGAATGAGCTCCCCATTGACATCAGGACAGCAGATAGCCTGCACATCTTCCGGCGCAGACTGAAAACTCATCTCTTTCGACTCCACCTCGAGCGATAGAATTACTAACAAAGAACTGCTAACAGAGCACTTATATACTAATAAAGGACTGGCTTATCTATAGCCAGTTGAGTAGCACTTGAAATGCTTGGCTCTATGAAACCTGATGTACTTATATGATTCTGTTTTCTTCAAGGTCGAATGTACTTATTGTAAGTCGCTTTGGATAAAAGCGTCAGCTAAATGCAATGTAATGTAATGTAATAAAGCTTTGGATATATTCCTACATTGTTTTATAGGTTAACCTTGTGTAAATATAAACATGTACACAAAAGTGAGTTGTAAACATTTGATCTAAAAGTCAACAGAAGCAGAGGTAACACTCTCCTCCTGAAAGAACATCTTATTTGAGTAGGGACAAAGGCATTTCTTTTCAGTGTTCAGCCTGTAAACCCTCAACATCAAAATAGTTGTAATAGTCATTGTATGTAACTACACCTAAGCCAATGATCTTCTTCCAGACCTCATAATGACAGCTTCTGTGTGAACTGACTGTATGTAATACATTGTAAAGAATACTCAACCATGAATCATCCTTCATTCCTCTAGAACCTTTAACATGTTTCAGTGAGAAAACGTGGGAGTCAGAGACCCTAGCTTTCCTTTCAATCTTATCCTATGGCAAACACACACATCCTGTAGCCAATAAAACCATCTCATTCTACCCCGCCCCTCCACCACTCCCATCCAATCAAACTGCTTCCTCTTATAAAGATAAGATAAGATGTACTTTTTGTCTTTTCGTTGCCGCAGCATGTCAAAGTATTGCACATAATTCGAAATAGAGTAGAAAATATACAATTATACAATATAAACATCTCAAAATAAAAGATAAAACAGAGCTAAAAAAGTGAAAATCTAAAAGTTGACCGTGAAGATAGAAATGTGTAAACTAATATTTTAATTTGAATTATAACGTGAATACAAGTCACTGAAAAAAGACTTCCATTCACATTGTGCTTTTTGTGCACCAAAACACACATGTGTTGCTAACATTCAAGTTTAATGCGAACATACGGAGAAATGGTTGCTAACCCCTTTTAGCAGGAAATGTATCATGCAAAGGTCTATGTTTGTTTGTCTTTAAGTGTAGAACTGATGTCCCGGGAATGAAGTGTGTAAGAAACCTCATCATGTGAACACTATCTCTCCTTCTGCATTGCCGTGGCATGGTAACAGCATAGTAACACGACGGTCGTGCCTCGCCCCCCTCCTTTGCAGGGGGGCGTGGTCAGCAGGGTGGGATTTTCACGCCGGCCATGGCCGTCATAGCCCCTCGGTCTGGCCGTTATGCCCCACAAATAATTGTACGTCCTACGGCCACCATGGCCTTTGGGCCCCTCACACTGTTAAAAGTTGCTTTAAAAGCGTCAGAACAGGTTTCTGAACTGCATTATGCTGCGTTCACAACGGACGCGATGCGAATACTAGCATTGCTCTAACCGCTGGAGTTTCACCGCGGCTGTCAGCTGTGTTTACTCCTGTCATTCAAACAGGACGGCTGGAGAGGGGGCGGGGCTTATATCCATGTAAATACTGTGGTGGAAACCAACTACGACCAAATTAACCTATTTACCGTGATTTATTGTAATACACGTTTCAAAATGATGCCGAAGTAACTAAATACTGATAACGGTTAGTAAAAACCATGCTTTAATGCTTTGACAAGTGTGCAGACAAGACGGCATGCAAAACCTTTTAAAATGCGTGTTTTGTGAATGGAGATTGGATCGATCAGGCTAAACTAACGTTGTAGCTGCTCCGTCCACACTCACAACAACGTCCTAAAGACAGAATTAAAGCAGCGACTGTATTCGTCATGACAGAGACAGTCTGTGGTTTGTACATCTTTAACTTTTGTCTAGTTTCTGAACAGATATGAGGAGATGTGAGGAGTTGATTAAAGAGAGCACACACACACACACACACACACACACACTTTTGCATTTCAAAGTATTGCTTGTTCATACAGTTGGATGTTGGAGCTTCACTGTGCACTGCTGAATGATGTGTGTGCAGAGTTTGACCCTTGAAGGCTGTTTCTTCTGCTCTGAAATGGAATATATTTGTTGATTTTTAGATTTCATTTCGGATTTGTGAATGGGAGAAGTAGTAGATGGAAAACATACCAAACACTAATTATTCAAAGTAAAGTATTTCATTTTATATACGGTAATACTAAGGAGGCATAGGCCTATATGATGATACGATTATTGATATTAAAAAAGTGATTTGTTTTTTGTCATTAGAAAGGGAAGTTATTTATTTGTAAGCTCCAAATCCAAAAATGTTCCTCAATGGCCTTTGTGCCCTGGCATGTGGCCTTTGCGTGCTGAAAAAATGTGTGACACCAAAGGCCAAATGGCCTTGCCTCTAAAATGACGAAAATCCAAGCCTGGTGGTCAGCTGCAGCTCATTTGCCACAGAAGCAGCCCTTGCAAAAACAGGGCTGGAATACAGCAAATAGAGCTAAATGAGGCATGGCTAAAACGCATGATCTGTTTGGTTTTTTGAAAAAAAAAACTTCACAGACATGTTTTATACAGTTATGGCCCTACAATATATTATTCAAATATAGCATGACAGGTCCACTTTAAATTAAATGCGCAATGCGTACCAACCTAGCTTCTGCAAGAAATAGGAAGCTGCATTTCACCTCTACTCTCTCCCTCTACACAACCTGAATTCACAGGTTATTTTAGAAAAAAGCCCAACAGCAGGATAAGGACATGCACCATTCCTCCAAAGTACTGAAACTCTGAGAGCCCTTCAATAAAACACAGCTATCATATTTTCACATGTGTCGGCCTGTCGTTATGTTACCCATCTGTGCGTTTACTGTTTGTTTGCCAGCGCACAGCCAGCGCACAGCCAGCACACAGCCAGCAGCACAGCCATCAGCACAGCCAGCAACACACCCCGCACACAGCCAGCAGCACACCCCGCACACAGCCAGAACACAGCCAGCAGCACAGCCAGAACACAGCCAGCAGCACAGCCAGCAGCACAGCCAGCACACAGCCAGGCCATAGCCAGCACACAACCAGCAGCACAGCCAGCACACAGCCAGCACACAGCCAGCACAAAGCCAGAACACAGCCAGAACACAGCAAGAACACAGCCAGCACACAGCCAGAACACAGCAAGAACACAGCCAGCACACAGCCAGAACACAGCCAGACCATAGCCAGCACACAGCCAGAACACAACCAGCAGCACAGCCAGCACACAGCCAGACCATAGCCAGCCAGCACACAGCCAGCAGCACAGCCAGACCATAGCCAGACCACAGCCAGCAGCACAGCCAGCACACAGCCAGCAGCACAGCCAGCACACAGCCAGACCATAGCCAGACCACAGCCAGCAGCACAGCCAGCACACAGCCAGCAGCACAGCCAGAACACAGCCAGCAGCACAGCCAGCAGCACAGCCAGCAGCACAGCCAGAACACAGCAAGAACACAGCCAGCACACAGCCAGAACACAGCCAGACCATAGCCAGCACACAGCCAGCAGCACAGCCAGACCATAGCCAGCACACAGCCAGAACACAACCAGCAGCACAGCCAGCACACAGCCAGACCACAGCCAGCAGCACAGCCAGCACACAGCCAGAACACAGCCAGACCATAGCCAGCACACAGCCAGACCACAGCCAGCAGCACAGCCAGCACACAGCCAGAACACAGCCAGACCATAGGCAGCACACAGCCAGCAGCACAGCCAGACCATAGCCAGCACACAGCCAGACCACAGCCAGCAGCACAGCCAGCAGCACAGCCAGCAGCACAGCCAGACCATAGCCAGACCACAGCCAGCACACAGCCAGCACACAGCCAGAACACAGCCAGACCACAGCCAGCACACAGCCAGCACACAGCCAGAACACAGCCAGACCATAGCCAGCACACAGCAGTCTCCCTTCGGCTATGAGGACTAGACAAGGGTGTTTTCATGTTGAATTTAATCCAACTAACAAACTATAAAATGCATATGAAAGCCCGAGGGCTAGTTCTACGTGTTGGTCCCCTCATATTGATCTGAGGTTAGACTGTCATTACAGTGACTCCCAGTCATCTCTGGAGGAACCAGTGGTATTACAAGACGGTAAGGACCAGGGCTCATTAGCGTGCTAATTTCAGTAGATATATCTGAAAACACAATATATTTCAGCAACACTCTCCGTGTGTCAAAGTGGAGAAGGTCACCTTCATTTCCATGCTGGCCACACTACATTATGTTCTTCCTTTTTTTTCTTGTACTGTATGTCTTATTTAGATATGTTTTAAAGCAGAAAACTGAACTTTAGAGTATACTACAAACGTGAAATGAACCTTCAGAGGGAAGAATAAAGTTCTGTTGACCAAGTCGAAATCTGAAAACAAGATGTAAGCACGCGACTTAGATGTCCTTTAGACAAGTTTAAAGGGTGAGCTGTTAGCAACCAGCATATATAGTTCCACTGACTTGAATTCAAGCTCTTTTTAGTAGAAATGTGTATTAGGCCAAGAGAAATGATAATGTTAACAGTTTTAAAATATAATCTTTTTAAATGTATCAGGAATTGTAGATTTTCATGGGTATTGGTATCAAAGCGATTCCGGTGGGGTGATATCCCAGTTTTATGTCCAGACATGACATTGTGAAAATCTGCTGATACTGGAAGAACACACAGTCCTGTGTTATGTGCTAACAACATGTTTAAGTTTTGTTTGATTGAAAGAGAAAGTGGTAGAATTATTATTTTTAGATTATTTACGACATAATAAACTCGAAAAAAGGGAATATTATAGTATCAGCAACAAAATACTTAAAGTGTCAAAGGACACATTAAGAACAATAGCCTCTTTATATTGTTCTAGTTATTCTTATTTTATTTGTTATTAACGAATATATTAACAGTACTTGACACAAAAGGTTTGATCAATTACAATGCATCATATTCTATGAGATTTGAATGAACATTTTAAATGTGATGAGTACTAAAGCTGTTAAACTTATCTGATGAAATGAAGTACAATACGCTAATATTTATTGTTAGTATATTTGTACAGTACTTATATTGAGGGAAATAGATAACTTTACACCACTGACTGCAGTCCATCTTATTAAGATTATTATTCATATTAACCATATTTATTTGACTGATAATTTTCATGACTAGTACAATTCCTAAAGCCCAAGATACTGCTTTTCAATTAGCATGTATTTATAAATATCACACCATGATAAAGCCCAGAATCAGATCAAAATTCAAGGAGTATAAAATGCAAAAAGATATGCTAACGGTCATCGTATTCTAGGATGAATGTCTGCTCACATTGGTGATAGAGGGTTTATGTTTCAGCCCGCCTGAAATCCACTTCACCATTATACAGCACAGGATATCACAGCGACCCACAGCTGTACGGCCTTGGGGCTGAAAACACCACAATCAGCAGCCACTTCTCTGCTTGGGTTCTGAACATACTGGACAGACAGAGCTTACAACTGAGAGAGCAGAAACACTCTGTCCATAAACACTGTGCAGTATGTGTTCAGCTCACGTCCAATTTATAAAAACACGTTTCTTCTGTCTGTCTGCCTTCATTTCTTTCACTGGCTGAAATGGTGCAGAGAACATGGCACAGTGCCAGGAGGGAGGGAGAGAGAGAGGGAGAGAGAGAGATGAATATACTGTACCAGAGAGAGAGAGAGAGAGAGAGATGAACATACTGTACCAGAGAGAGAGAGAGAGAGAGAGAGAGAGAGAGAGAGAGAGAGATGTACATACTGTTCCAGAGAGAGGCTGAAGTATGAGCAGAGAGAGAGGAGTGAGTGAGAGCACGAGTGTGGGCGAGCAGCGAGGGATGGCCCGCCTCTCTCGCTGCTCGCAGGTGATGCCGCCACACGATTGGTCGCACCCCCTTGCTTTCCCCGCCCACTGTCCCCTCCTCCTCCTCCTCCTCGCTGCCATGAGAGGAGAGGAAGACAAACCATGGCGTGCTACTCCTCCTCCTCCTCTCAGTGTGAAGGCCACACGCACACACACACGCACACACTTTTTGAATGCATTTAAAGCAGAGCAGAGAAGAAGAAAAAGGAAGACCGCTGCAGCTCTTAGAGGTAAATAATATAAATAAATAGAATAGTAGACAACAAGTAAAGAAGCGAAATATGAGAACTGCAAAGAAGAGAGTGAGATTAAAAGGCAGTGAAGATTATAAACACTGTTAAAATATTTTTTAAATGTCAACAGGAATGTCCTGTAAGTGTAAAAACGCTGTTGCTAAAGACTAACTGTGTGTGTGTGTGTGTGTGTGTGTGTGTGTGTGTGTGTGTGTGTGTGTGTGTGTGTGTGTGTGTGTGTGTGTGTGTGTGTGTGTGTGTGTGTGTGTGTGTGTGTGTGTGTGTGTGTGTGTGTGTGTGTGTGTGTGTGTGTGTGTGTGTGTGTGTGTGTGTGTGTGTGTGTGTGTGTGTGTGTGTGTTGTTATAGCGGGGCAAATATTAGTAGGATACAATCATGACAAGTAAACATATAAAGCCCAGCAGCGTTATGTTCATATTCTTTAGCAGGGATCACACATCAGAGTCTTAGCAAGAAGCCAGAGGACTCTGACCTTCCTGCTGCAAAGAACACAGGAGCCCCGCCCCCATATCCATCACAATGCATACAACTGAGTAATGAACACAGCAGCAGTGCATTAGTAACATGCTCGATGGCAGAACATTTATCTTATGCGCTATTGAAGAACTGCCAGTGATGTTAAACCAAGGCTGCAGGTGAGACGTCAACAGATAGGAAGTAGCTCTGCTCACCAGGGGTGTGGGTGGCCCTTCTGAGAAGGCATACAATCCCTCTGCGCAAACTAAACTTCGGTGATGCAGAAATAAAGCTACAGACTTTTTAAATGTCTTGCGTAGAAGAAACTTGTTCTACATTTAAACCCATATCAACTGCTGGAAGAATACTGTTTTCAGGGAGAACACTAAAAGACCAGAAGCGTTGTTCATGAATGTGCCAGTATCCTTCAGACAGGAAATGATGGAGGGAGGACAGAGGGAATGAGTCACAGAACCAGGCGGTGTCGCTTCAGTTTGTGAAGAACTTTGATGGATGGGTCGGGAGGTGGAGGGGTGTGTAGGGAACAAGACTGTAATGAGAGGAAAGGCCTGGGACTCACAGCAACTGCTTTAGATTGACTTCAAATAAAAGCCTACTGAAAATGATGACTGCAACACATGGGTAAAACAGATAAAGGTGCTTCACAGTAGGGTTGCCAGAAACTGACCATGATCAAAATCGATTATTCGGCAGCCCTGGCGAATAATAATCGATTATTCGACCCCCCCCCCCCCCCCCCCCCCTCTGCACGCAGGCTTCCTCCAAGTTTACAGTAAAACAAACTGGTGTGACCAATGGCCATTTACAATTATTAATACTATTACTATTATTAGCATATATATATTTTGGTTGAAACTAAGCCAGAAAAAATAAAAATATATATATATATATATAAATAATAAAAAGAAAATATATAAATAAAATCGATTTTTAAAAATAATATTCGATTATGGAGACTGTAACGAATATTCGAATAATCGAATAATCGAATAATAGCTGGCATCCCTACTTCACAGTTTGGTGATTATGCCTTATCAAACTAAGGGGGAGGAAACCATTTTTGAGAAGGCAGGGAAATCTGCAATGGGAAGATTGGTATGAGTGAGAATATGTTGGTGGTTTTTCGATAAGTTTGCCTGAAGGTATTTGTATTGAATCTGTCTCTTGAAAATAAGAAATATTGACACAAGAGTCCAGAAAAAGGGAAGGAGACACTGATGAAAATTAATATTCTGATTATTTTCAAAATTCTAGTCACAATGAAATGAACTTCGTTTCAATGTCATTTTTTTCTAATGTCGCTGTGTATTCTGTGCACACTACACAATTCTGTAAATGCAAAACTTCTTACTCTGCTTCACAAAAACGTAATAAACGTAAAAAATAATAACAATGTAAAAGTGCAATAAAAAGTGTTAAAAAGTGCATTAGTGTATTTAAAAAAATAAGAGTATGTCATGCTTTGTCCTATAAATGATTGTGTCACAGTGCTGTTGTGTTAGGTCAGTTAAAAACCCAGAGGAGGGGGACTTCCACACACATTGTTTGTGTATTGTGGATTTGCAGGTATCGCTGTAGTCCCAGATATATGGCATGGAAAGCCATTATGAAAGGCCATATGACAACATTGCACAGATTTATCTTAATCAAAAAAAAATGTAAATGGTAAACTAGAAACCTGGACAATAGGACATTTCTGCCATACTGATGACATTGGATCCAACTTTGGGGGACGGTGTAGCTAATCTGCCATATCCATAGAGCAAATATGCCAATGTTTGTAGACCAGGTTGCAAGCTAAAGATACAAACTATATTAAATGTAAAAGAACAAAAACAATGCTATGAAATCCTGCTGAGCCACACACACACACTGACAAACACACAGAGGGGCATCACAAGAGTTTGGTTCAGACCAGCAGTTATGCTTCATTATTGTAAGCTAAATCTGACTAGAAGGGATTCCACTAAAGACCTGCAAATACATTACATTTGAATAAAAAAATTAAAACAAATCGTTTAACTTTTTCTGTGTGTTGCATTTAAAGTGGAACAATGTAATAATTTGTGCACACTGTAACTTAGAATTATGAAAAAAATCAATGAAATACTAGGCATTTTGTCTTCCGTTCACACGAGACCGCTCGGAGCGCTGGAGACGCTGTAGTACATATGCCGGGCCTGTAAGTGGCGCTGTACTTTCGCCACAAAATACACCAAAAGCAGCGAAGAAGACCCCCGAGCATGGTTGCCATGGTTGCCCTTCTGTTTATGCCCCGCGGTGGATTTAGCAACATGTAGTTCATGTAATTCTCCATGTCCACTTGTTGCTGATGGTTGTGGTAGAGGAGCTGTAGATGTTGCACTAACATCTGTAGCATGGTCAGACAGTAGCTACTGACCATGCTACAGCAGTGAGCAGCAGAGGTGGGGCTATGGCTTCATCGTTATCAGGAAATTATCGTATAGGTCGTACACACGGAGCCGTTTGGCCCCCCAGAGCGTTCCGTTTGCAGATCTATCCACCTTGGGACCCGTTATCGTTTGCGGGGTCCGTTTCCTCGTTTCCATTACGGCCTTGTGTGAACGAACGAGCTATACGCGATAGAAAAGTAGCAGATACAACCGTTTGCGTTCTCGTGTCAACAGCACATTTGACTTCATGAAGAATATCCCGACAGCCTCTACAATGTAAACCCCCCACAAAAGCATAAACTCACGATAGAAGGAATTGAACCATCCAACTTCCCCTTAAAGGACTGGTGCCCCTCACATAACGGGTTTGTCCCTCTGAACACCGCCCCTCACACACAAAAACACACACACGCCTCCACTGAGGTTCTATGTCAGAATGAAACTGCACAATAGTAACTTAGCCTATATGCAGATATCATGATGCGGTGTCTTTTGGACAAATACGTAGTTATTGACACGTAAGCACACATACCATTTATATTTGCCCTTTAATTAATGTGCCACTACTGTAGTGCAGTAATTATCGTATTTTAAAGATTTACTGAATTATTTTGTAAATGCGAGTTAAATCACACATCGCAGAAACGCGCGTAGATTCAGTGGATGTTGGATATGAATATTTAAACACGTAATTATGATATTTAGGCTCTCACTGGCTGGTTGTCTGAAAATGGGGACTCCTAAAATGACCGATAGTTCTCTAGTTTGTGTACATATAACCAGTAGAGTGTCGGTGTAACACATGAGGGCGGGCAGAGCTGCAGCAGGCCGGCCGGGTGAGCTCAGCCCGGGGACAGTCAGCTTCAGACTCCGCTGCACCATTTTGCTGCCTGACGTGGAGTTACTCCTCTGTGCCTGAACGCACCGCGTATTGCGGAACCACTGAGGGCCCCAGCTCGCCCACAGTGGCCCCTTATCACAAAACACGCTCATAGTGGTGGCTCTTCAAGGCTATCACAGGTGCGCTACAGCCCTCTCGTCTCCAAACGTGGCGGGCGACCTGCTCCTGCACTTTGACAAGTCACTCCGCGGCTTTCTTCGGACTCTTCTTCGCCACAGCCATGTTGCAACATTTACTCTTCATGGTCTGACTGTGTGGTGCAAGGCGGGCACACCAACACAGGCCAAAATCTAATATGTTGCCACATTTACGCACAAACACATTAAAGCTGGTTGTGTTCAAATGTTCATAAAGCGACATTAAGCCACTAGCATGACATCTACGTCCACTGCCCTTTCTGATCACACACACACACACATTGGCCATATGGCGGAACATGGAGAAGCGTTGCTGCTCACCTCGTATCTGTGCCAAAGGTTACAACAGTGAATGATGGGCTGGAGGCGAATTCCATAATACTGTTTAAAGCAGGTCAAGTCTGGCTCTCAGCACCGAGCAGCTGATCCACAATGCACACAGTTTACCATTAATAAGCCACAGGTTCGTCTGTCCATTCAAATGCATTGGAACCATAAATACAAAACTGAATCAGATGTTTTTTTATATGTAAAATATAAAACCTCTGTCTTATTTTAAATGTACAGCTGGCATTAAAATACATACAAAATAATAAAAATGTAAATCATAATATTTCACGATATAACAATGTGAACACGTTAAAACTCAACATTCACAGTTATTCATGGTCAATTTAAACAACGTGTGTTAAGAAAATTGGGAAACCGTTTAATAATATTAATTTTTGACATTAACATTTTGGAAAATTAAAAAACGCACATTTCACAGTGAATTGTACGTGACTCCGCCATAACGAATCATATTCGTTGTTTTAAATAATGACAGATGAAATGTATCGTGTAGGCCTATGTATTTTTGTCGAGATACAGCTCACGATAAAATGATGTGTCCACAATGAATGGGGGACGGGTGGGGGGTCTGCAGCCTGCTGACGCTTATAACTTTATGAAAACAATATATAGCGACATGCATTTACTCAACCAAAACCAGCATTTCCAAATATAGACAAAAGAGCTCCTCAATCTGCCGGCTGATAACGGAAGCTGTCACACACACGCAGCACCAAAAACTCAGGCTTCTACCGTCAAGCACACACCCTCCAGAGGAGAAGTACTCCGATATTGTAGGCCTACTACTCCGACTTGAGTAAAAGTAGAAATACCAAAGTGTAGGAAAACTCTGTGAAATCACTCATTGTGCAGATTGGTCCCTTTCAGGATAATATAGATGATACGTTTTATAATTATTGATCATCGAAGCTGGTAAAGGTGCATATTTTGAATAACTTTGCATAAGCTACTGCAGGGTAGCTTGTGGATTCACTCCAGGTGTAACTAGAGTCTTATTTAAGAGTTGATCATATTGTTTATAACTAATCTATAGGCCTACCTTCAAAATTATTAAAGCTAGGCTACTAAGTAAATGTAGTGGAGTAAAATCACAATATTTAGGCCTACATTTGAATGGGGTAGAAGTGCAAAGTAACATAACGTGGAAAATACTCAAGTAAAGTACAAGTACCACAAACTTGTAGGCTACTTAAGTACAGTTTGATTAAATGTACTTAGTTGGGCTACTTTACATCATGGTCACTCAGCATAGACACACAGCCCTGAAGGGGGGGGGGGGGGGGTACCTTAGCTTCTTGGGGACGGAGTGCTCCACCTCAAGACGTTTCCCCTGGATCTCCACTTTACCTGAAAGATACAGAAGTGTGCAGTTAGAAACACACCACGGCTAGCTACATGCTAACTAACTAACTAACTGTCCACTGTGGGGGGCTGTGACGTACCAGGGTCAGAGCTGAAGGTAAAGCAGCTCAACAGCTGGCTTTGTTAAACGATACAAAGTATTAAAAAAAGAAAGACAAGAAGCTGAGAGGAAGGTGAGGGCTCCAGAGGGCCCGAGCCTGTCACCTGAGTCCGATAATGAGCTCCTGAGAGCCCGACACATACACCGTGACAACCGTGGAGCAGGAACTCGCTCTCTATGGGATTCAAAGTGATTTCGGAATATTAAAAGCGAAGTAAAAGAGGAAAGAGAAGAAGAAGAAGCTGACATGACGACTTTCCCCTTCATGTTACATTGTAGGAAATCCTGAAAAATGCAAAGCACGGACACTGAATCCAACTTTAACCATCACTGTATCCTGCACTGATCATTTAAATATATTTCTACAAGGATAGGCAATATAGATAAACATCTATAGACATTATTCTATCTTTGTCACAGGGGAGACCCGGCTTAAAGGGGGAGGGAGCAGCGAGGCTCTCAACAGCCTGTTTCGGTCAAATAGCCTACGTCCAGATAGTAAGCACACATGCACACCGAGATACAAACACACACAATTGTAATAATGTTAGTTAAATGCTGGCTTCGGGCTCAGGCCGCACTGTGGAGCTGTACGGTGGGTGACACCAGTGTGTCCCTCCCCCTGCAAAAGTTGAATGGCTCCCTTGGGTGGATAGCTCTCCACACGCCATTAAACCAGCATCAATGAAATCATTTTGTGGATTTATTTGTATCCGGCATGCTCCCGCAGCAGCCCCGGCGGTGAACCCGGGGCCGCTATACGGTGCACCGGGCGGCTCCACCACTCCCTCTACAATGAATGAATGAAAGTAAAGCTGTGGCTCGGAGGCGGACAGCAGGCCACCTGGACTCACCAGAAAACGTCTCGATCGCCTTCATCGCCCACTGGTCGTCCGGACAGTCCACAAACGCGTAGCCGGTCTTCATGAGGAACTGTCCGGAGTACGGGATCTTGTGCTCGTCGAAGGTTTTCCCCAAGTCCTCGGCAGTCACGCTGTCGCTTAGATTCCCAATGTACAGCTTGTGCATGGTGGCAATTGTTGTTCCAAGTCCCAAAAACGATTATTAAAAAATAAAGCCCGGAGTAACTCAAATTAAAAGCCGGCTAAAAAAGTTCCTGATTCCGCTAATAACGCAACAAGATGTTGCCACACTGACTGAGAGTAGAAATCACAACAAATATGTAAAAGAAGATCTAAAAAAGTAGCAAACGAAACGCGTGTTAATACTAACTAGCCTATATAAAGATGCGTTAAAAGTGTAAAAACTGGTAAATCCAGGAGAATTGGAGGTGCAGGCAGCCTGTCTGTCTGTCTGTCTCTCGCACTGTGAGCACTGGCTGTACTGGTGGATGCTGATGGGTTTGTGCTGGAAGAGTGAGGAAAACTATGGCGGGATCCGCTGTGGAAAATGTGTTTCTCTCTCTCTCTCTCTCTCTCTCTTCTCAGTATCCCCCTTCAGCCTGCTGCCGGTGGAGGGAGACGCCGCCCCTCACTGATTCACGGGTTTTTTTTGCGAAGGGGAAACCACGTGGTGTGTTTAGAGTAGGTTATACAGGGGAGGAAAGGGGGGGGGCATCTCCTGCTCATAGGGCATTCACCAGATCAGTGCGCGTGTACATATCCGCGCGCACACAACAAGCCAAGACCCCTAATTCGTTTATGTGCGCGTGCGCGCTCTGTGTTGTACTGTACCACCGCGCGCTGCACCTAGGCGTTACGCAGCACGCGGACACACATGCGCTTTGTGCGCTCGATCTGCTCGTGCGGCAAAGAGTGTGCTGTGGCCTACAGAGAGGACTCTGTAGGCCCCTTTCATTGGCGAAACGTTACATTTCGCCAATTAAAGGGGCAGAATGGTCAGTCGGCATGATGTTATGACCTATGGTGAACCTCGGGCTGTGTGGCACGGGGAACAAAAGGTCCAGGGCCCCATTTAGCTCTAGGGGCCGCACGCGCACGGGTTACTGGAACCCGCTGAAAGCCTCTCTCTAACCCAGGGGGCCATGAGAGCCCCGTCCACCCGCACAAGGTGTCGGATACATGCAGGCTCAGCGAGGCCCAACAGGCGGAGACTCGTGAGCGTCATGTGTGCGGGGTGCAGAGGAAATGACGCTATGGCGCAATTGCTGGGCTATATAGCAGCACGCGCCCTCCAGCATGGATTTCTCAAAATGGAGGCAGTTACTAATGCCCCCCCCCCACACACACACATACACACACGCTTTGGTGCCCACCTCCCCTCTCCGGTTGGCTGGGCCTACATCCGGTTCTCAGAGCTCCTCTTCCCGCTGGTGACATCAGCTTCACACGGTGGAGCCAAACTGTTCCTGTCAGCAGCCGACGTGGCACGAGACCTCACAGTACCTGGACCAAAAAAGAACCATTTAACAAATATAGGAAAGAGGTTCTTCAAAATCATAATGTAATGTTCATCTCCATTATGAACGTGGTGTTCTACACTATAGGCCTACATGGTTTGGTATTCTCAATCCTGCATTACCTGCACATTACTCTTGCAACATTCTCTTGCATTATTTAATTTCTATTCTGTTATTTCCTGCACAATTTGTGTTGTTTTTGTATTTGTTTAATGTCTTATCTTTATGTTGCATTGTTGGTGCTGGTGGAGTCTGGGACTTCAGATTCTCATTGCCATAATAGGACCTACTGTGCATATGAGTCGACAATAAAGCCTTTGATTCTAAAAATGTAATAGCACATTTGTGCTATAGCCAGAAACAAAGGAATAAGCCTTTATGGACTAGATTGAAATCAACAAATGGAGTTTGACCATGTCATATGTTGATCATATTCATCTAAATTGCCTTTGTGATGTGCTGCAACCCATTTTCCCCTCGGGGACAAATAAAACGAATAATGTCATTCTGTTTAATTGATGGATATGTATTATGCGTAATCCCCCTATCTGACTGACACACACACACACACACAAATACACACACGCTGGTGACTTCACAAATTTAAAAAAAGGATATTTTGAGGAGCTTTTCTCACAAATGCAACATCTTTTTCATACACTTGAATTATGATTCATATTGGAATCTAAAACCAAGAATCATTTTCTAAGTGTTTGTTTCTTACATTTGTTTGCAAGAATAGGTGTGTTTATCTCCAAACATGTTAGTGTGTGAATGTTATCATTTCCAGATCTCCCTTATGCTCACACATGTTGAGCATTGCATTGATCCGGTGTGCTTTCCAGTGATGCATACACAAGGAATGTTCAATATAAAGGCTCACAATTCCAGAATGTGCAGAAATAAATACAGTAGTTACGCCACAGACCTTTAGTTTCAAACTTGTCTTAACTTCAGGCACTGAGGACTAAACTCAGATGATGCTTGAGACCAGAATATTCTCTTTCGAGAGCAGAAAGAATTGAGGAAGTCTGAGCAGAAGTCGTAGGAAGCTTCCATTCCTATATTCAGGGAAATATGCTGCAGAGGCTAGTGGAGAAAGAAAAGTATTGTCTAAGTGTGGAGGTTGTGAGGGGCCCGGCCGACACTTCCTGCTGAAGCCCTGCACACTGCGCCCTGTGGAGGGTCCCCGACAGAGCAGCATCTTTTACACAAATTACAATTCATGTATAGTTGTTTCTTTGTGGCGTCTTAAGCATATGCCTGAGTATACTCTGACCTGTAAGAGTGCACATTCAAAGAGCTGCAGTTAGTATTCCCATTCTCTACAGATGTCATAGAGAAAGGCTCCTGCATTGAGAATACAACACCATTATTACTAGACAAATGGACTTTATGCATCAAAAGTGAAAGTTATAGCAATGTCCAACTTTGGCCCCTGTAAGTGTTGCTCTGTGATAGTAATGTATTATTACTAAGGATGAATTTATTTGAATTGTAATTGTCTCGGCTATGTTCATCTCTAAGTGCATCATGGGTCCTTGTGTAAAGATATCCCTCTGAGATGTAGCAGGAAAAAGAATGATCTGTACATACTTTGTCCATCCATCTTCCTGCTCAGTCCTCCCCTAAAAACATTCACTGACTGCACCAAACCTGGATTAGTCCGCCGGTGAAAATAGTCCCCACCTTTTCCTCTTGTTGTTTGACACAACCAAGGGTGACTGACAGACAGGAAGTCAGAACGTCTCAAAGACAAGCTCACACAGCGAGTGTTTCTCCATTTGAAGGCTGCTTAATTCCTTTGGAGGTTGGGTCCTTCGAATTTGGTTGAAATATATTTTCATTTGCAATTATAAATAAGAAAACAAATGTCAACAAATATTCTCTACTGGAAAACAGCAACTCCCAGTCATTTGATCTCTCTACATAATCTGTGTTAGTGCACCAACCACCTGTGCATGGTCACTGTCACGCACTGAGTCCGAGGAATCCTTCCTTTATTTAGGAAGTGTCTTTGTTTTGAGTCAAGTGATAGAATTAAGGCACTAAATTCACTTTTATAACATACACATCTAATAGAATGCAATGCAAGGCTCTCAGGTATTCTCTATGAACCCCTGGACGATAACAGCACTTGTGTTTCAGCAAGGTCTTTCAAGTTTAAAACGTACTTCTCTTTGCAGGAGACACAGTTTAGAGAAGTGCACTGCTTCACATCAGTATGACTTCATGCTCTTTATCCGATGCCCTAATACCCTGTGCAGATTTCGAAACGATTGCTATATATCAGATGCTGAAGAATACTTGTTTGACATTGGCCCAGCCGCCGGGGGTATGGAGATTTATATTTGTAGTGGATGGTGTTAAAGTATTAGGTGAGGGACTAGCAAAGACAACAAGCAACATTTGAAGTCATTGTTTCCAAAAACACAAATACTATTTCTCGTGTGATGCCGGTGCTTTGGCCCCAGAATGTCACAGCGCCTTGAGGGAGAAATGTGAAGTCGAATTGAAGAAACTCTTTGGAACTAAGAGCCCCAAGCGAACATACGTCCCAACAGCTCCTTGATGCTTTAACTACGAGAGAAAAATACATTCAGATTTCACCTCTGTGATATTTACAGCTGGCTTTTGGACGGGGCCCAGGGCCACGGACTGCCATGGGGCCTCCACGCCTCAGGCTGCACGTGGTGTGTGGCCCACTAGGACGTTAACTGCCTGGGCCCTTAGTGTGCACACCACAAGCTGAACACCATGGCCCCTGGGTGCAGGGTGTGCCTTTGTGCGGCAAACAAACCCAACCTGTCTCTCAACACGGAGCCAGTGTTTAGAGAAGGGCCTGAGGGCATGAGAATAAACTTCAGTTGGCAACTGTGACGGAAACCAAAAGATTTAATAATGAAACAAGCACCTGAACTGAGTCCCCCGCTCTTCAGACGTTGTGTTCAAGTGTTCATTGTTTCATATTTCATGAATGGGAAGAGGCTCGGAAGTCACTCTTTGTTCTTCCAAACAGTTCACCCACACCTGCCTCTGTTGGTATGTGCAGTCATGGGGATTGTTCATGAGACAAATTGGACAGTGTTTTATCAAGTTGTACTTTAATGAATATTGGAAACATTCCATTTTAAGTAGCTATTCAACTGAATACCTTTTTAAACATCTCTCTAAAATGATCATGTTCCCTCACTTTATCATTTGAGTGCATGCTTCATTTCTTTCTTTTTGAAATGATATGATAAAGACCACAAGCTAGGAAACACGTGTTTAAATGTAGAATACTTCTGTAGTATTCTGATCTGTTGGTAGAAGTCATAATAATCTAGTCCAAGTGAACAAGTATCATCAGAACATGTACTAAGGGCAAAAGAAGTTGGCTGATTGAGCCTTTTAGCTATTATAATATTGGATTACTACTTACTCATGATATAATTAATGTTCATTATCAACGCAATAAACCGCATTTAATTTTGTCTTAATTTACTTTAAAATCCAACACAAAACCACATAAGAACAAATATATTACAAACATGCAATAACAGCTACATCATGTGAATTCCAATTCAGGATAAAAAATGTAATAATCAGCTGAATAATAACCTTAACAAAAAATAAGAAAATGAAATAACAAGAGATTGAGATTTAATAAACAATATTAAGTGTTAACTTGTAGAATGTTTTTTTAAATGGATATGGAAGTAGCATTTTAGGAGGAACAAGAGTAATACTGAAAGGCAGCTATAGATTCGTAATTAGTACTTCACATGCAATCAATAGACAGCCTGCAAAACTCATTTAGCAGAATTAGCCTATCTTATAGTAATTCAGTTGTTCTGTAAGTCTGGCTTTTGAAGTGTAATTGCTAATGTTGTTAAAGGCTGCACAGTAAATATAAGAACGGAATTCTCCTTGTCTCCTATTGTCCGGAACACTACCGCCCCCCACCGGTGTGAAGCGGGGAGCTGAGGGAGGGGAGGCCGAGGCCTGGGCCTTCTGCCGGGAGGCCTGCTGAAATGCATCGTCCTGAACGAGTAACAAACACTTTTAGTTTGAAACGAATGTTTTTAAAAGTAGCCTAATTTGATTTATGGAGGCCCAAATATTCAATCTTCTTAGTCAGAGTTTAATTCAACCTTAAAGTAATAACTCTCTGCTTTCATTTCTTTGCTTGTTATTAATCAAATTATATTATCAAAATTAATATAGGCTAACCAAATGACACATTTTTGCACAGGAAATATTTGCTCTTTAAAACTTCCATTGACTTATTTCGCGGGATGCAAAGTGTTTCCGGTATGCGCACCGCGTTTAGGATATTAATTAACGCACGCATTGTTACAATATTATTACAATTATAATGAGTCACTAATCACGACAGCCCGCGGGTCAGAGCAGTGTTAGGGACCGAGCCCCGGTAGAAGCACCGGGCCGGGCCACAGAGGCCCTGAAAGGAGCCCTGCCGTCGGACATGAAAATGATTGTTTATTAATAACAAGCAATGATACTGAAACTACGTCTCGTGCACCGACACGCGGATTTTAATTCACAGTAAACCGCACGGCAGTGTCGCGCGGCCGAACACTTCAGAGCCTTTAAACGAGCCGGAAACCGCGCGCGGGTCGCTCCATTCATTTCGATGAAATCTCAATGAATGCGCGTTCCCGCCACGTGCACGCGTTGAGATATTTGGACTTCACGTGATTAACTTGACGAAACATGTCATGTCATTTAATGATATTGGAATCTATTATTAATAACAATTATAAGCCGCAATGACGAGTCCACCAAAGCTGTGGACACTAAAATAACCCTCCTGGGGGGCGAGTGTGGCCCCCCTGATGCAGGTCAGGCGACACTGTCACAAACACAACCTCCACTATTTGAACACTTCCTGTTTCACAGAGGATTAAAGGGGATGCTTTTGAAAACTCTAAAAACAAGGATCATTCTGAATCCCCGGATGTAGACCAATATTTAACACTGATGATGTTGAGATAAATCAATTAATCAAATTCTATGTATACATCATATTAGTTCACAGCACTTCAATCTGTCATCACCTCGTCATGTAACATATAAGGTTGAAAAAGAAACAAATGTATATTTATCAGTTTGTAGAAAACTGTGCTTTAATGTTGACCTGGAAACTAGACGTACAGTTCCTAAATGATGACCTAATGGTGTCCTGATGATGGGCTGTAGTTTGACTTTTTGATCGAACAAATATTTGTGGCTCCATATCCATCATCACCGACACGAGCGCCGAGCACTCTTCATCACAGAGAACACGGAGGATCAGTGGTGTGAGTCTCAAAGATTTGATCAGGTTCTTATTCAATTTGATATGAGGTAAATTAAAGATATGTCGCCCTCTGGTGGCTGGAACAGAACATCAAACCAGTGTCAACAGAAAAATAAGAGGCCACTTTTCAGGTCAATTTACTTGCTTTTCTGGAGCTTTTTTGTCCTCATCAGATCATTGGATGTTCAGTTTTTAGGGAACCATAGTGTCTCTACTCTGCACTCTTCATGGCTGGATCTGCTATCCATACCATGTGAAATACCGGCATGCATCTTTTCATTTAGAAAACAACACTAGGTACTGGGATTAGATCGTGGTCTACATAGGAGAAGCAGCCCTGATGGTGATAATAATAAAACATTTTATTTGTATAGCACTTTTCTAAATACTCAAAGACACTTTACAAGGAGAGAGAAAGCAACGATGAAAACATGTCATGAATAAAAATAGAAACAACTTTAAAAAGAGAAAATACAATGTCAGTAGAATTGTGGGTATTTCAGTGAACACTGTGTTAGCGAGATAACGTAACAGAACTACATATTGGAAACATGATTAAACTGTTATTCATTAAACGGACCGTTTCACATGATTCACCTCATCTTTTAATTGGAGTTATCTGGCCAGTGGTGATTGGCTGTTTGTTGAGACGCCTCACAGGAAGTTGTGAGACGCAGGCAGGACGTTTTCTGAAAGGGAAAGCAACACTGGAGGGTGTGTTAGGGGGGAGTGTATTTTGGCCACTGAAGCTTCCGGTGCAGCCGTGGTGATCGTGTGTGTGTCGTGATGGGGGGGGGGGGGGTGTAAGGCAGTGTGACATCCTTACAGCCCACAGCTTTAGATAGAGGGGGGGTAGGACAGTAATAATTATACAGCACTTTTCTTAAAGTGCTTCATAAACATGTTAACAGTCAGTTTGGAACAAAAGGGATGGAGAAGTGAATGTTCTGGATGTGATTCCCAGCCAACAGGTTATTAAAACTACAATAACAACAAGCCACCACGTCAGGAAAAAGAGTGCGCTTCAGTTGTGTTAAAGAAGGAAACCGTGACAAACTAGTCCTTGTGGCGGGAAGCGATGAGGTCCTTTAAACAGCAGGGCTTCAGTCTTCACGTGAAGAGGGGCCCCACTGCACACATGTTGTCAGCAGGGGCCCTTCCTCGAGGGGTCCCTGCTGTGGAAAACGGCTTTTAGTCATGACACCCCCCAAACATACAATATACACAAACTTCATTCTGGAGCAAGTAACAAAGAAAAGTTTCCCCTTTCTCTTTCCAGAGCCTTATCCGACTAAATGTTGGGTTTATGTTCAGAAACATAAGTGAGGGGAGAATTTTGTCACATTACTCGACATTTTGGCGCCCTGGAATGTTCAGATTCAGACTGCTCTGGATCTGAATCCCTCGTCGTTCAGGGTTTGCAATGCTATCTTAATAGAAAATAGCCTTTTGTTTAACATGGAAAAAAAGGGGAAGGGGTGGGGAGAGACAATATTCATAATGGGAAGGATAGATACGTTCATAACTAGAGGGGGGGGGGGGGAAGAATGGGGGACAGAAATTCTTAGTGAGAGGACAGACATTTTAACTTATATCCAGTACATGGCATAGATCATACATGAGGGGCAAGGCAACACATTTTAACCTAACTACTCAGTAACCAATCTCAACTAGTTCTCATGGGGTGGGGTCCCTGTCCCCGAGCCCAGAGGAGGGGTGAGGCGCTGGAGGGGCGTCCAAAGTTCTCCCCTCCTTGATGCTGGGTCCAACATGGGGTAGGGTGTGTGGGGGTGTTGGGGGGGGGGGGGGGGGGGCTGCAGGGTCCCTCTCATTGATTGTAGAGAGAGCGCTGCTCCCACGGCATGGCCTGGATGCTGCGCGGAACGGGGGAGGGCTTCAGCGTGGGCACGCCGTTCGGATGGAGGGAGTGGCCGATGGGGTTGATGGTGGTGAGGGGCCGCTGGGGGGCCAGAGAGAAAGTGTCCTGGTGCTTCGGCTGCAGAGGGGGGAGAAGGGGAGGAACGTCAAAGACCAGTCACAGCAGAGACATCTCAGATGAAATAGCAATGGGACACACGGAGAGACACACACAGACACAACAGGAAGGTGTAGTTAGAGATGGAGCTGCGAGAGAAGAGAACGTCCCATTGTGAGCATATACTCCTGTTCCTACATTAGTGTTCAGTCTGCGCCTTGGGGTCAGACTCTTGCTATAAAAGGCACTCTGATCTGATGACATCAATTTGACTTCACACTAAAAAGCTGTTGGATTCGCTGACTAACAATAAGATCTGAGGAACCCAAGTGGTCCATTCAACTCCATAGCTCTTGATTCTTCAGTGTTGCTAATGTGATCAAATATGAAGACTCGTGTGCAGCCCCAACTCCAACGTGCACCACCAAGCTAAGAGAGTGACAGGTGCGAAAGGCGGGACTAGGTTAGCAGGACAGCCCTAGGTTAGTGTCCTCCTGTCAGGTCAGAGCCCGAGCTACACCCGGAGACTGAGTGGGAATGGGCTTTTGGAAGGCCTCAGCTGCGAGAGAGAGCGGTGCAGGGATGGTGTAATGTTGGAGGTTGGCACAGCAGTTAGTACATTTAGCAGATTTTAAGATCTGTCGCAAACACACGTTTCTGGTACTTACACGTTTTGTTCAGCAGGATAATCTCCACATACTAACACCACTTCTATAGTATTTGAAGCTTAAATACATCGGCAAAAGAATGCTAAAACGGCTAGGCTATAGACGAGCTGCACCACAATCAAATGACTTCACGTCACGGCCGCTAAGCTAAAGGAGGATAACCCCGGGATTCCACCGGGTCCGTCTGCGCCGCGCTTTGTTCTGACCTCCGACAGCGGCAAACCCCACCGGGCGCGTTTCAGAAGCGGAGCGTCTTGCGTCTGTCTCCTGGACAGGCTACTTTGTACAGACACAGTTCATAATAATTGTAATAGTCCAGTTATAAACGACATGAATCAAAGATGTGCTGCTGTATTTTAGTGGTAAAACAATGCATTTATCATCATAATTATTCTATAGGCTATATATAATTTACACGGTGCCTGTAAACCGGAGGAGAACGCTGGCACTTAGGGTGCATTCACAGTTTGTTACATTGTTTCATTTTTCAGAAGGTTCGGTTTGCGTTCACACGGGCAAAACTCAAACGGACAATAAACTTTAAAAACAAGTCATGTGCACGGAAATGCTGTTCAACCATTGGTCAGACATTAAGGGGGTAAAAACGCAAATCCCGGCAATTTCTACCGGAGCCTCCGCCATGGAGCATCGGCACTTTCGGCACGTTATTTTCATGCTGTTGTTAGTCTGGAGAGCAACACTCTAGCGGCCCGCGCGTATGATTACATAATTAGACAACGTCCGTTAAAAAACATTATAACTAGGGCCGTCAGTCGATTAAAATATTTTATCGCGATTAATCGCACATTTTTTATCTGTTCTAAATGTACCTTAGAGGAATATTTTTCAAGTTTTTAATACTCTTATCAACATATGAGTGGACAAATATGCTTTATGCAAATGTTTATTATCATTTGAACAATGACAAATATTCTCATGAATATTCTCAACACAACAACCTCTGAACATTACAAAATGAGCATTTTTACTTTACACGACACTGTTCAACACTTCATTCTGCTTCACTCTTTAACTAAACAAACGCGGATGTCTTGAAAGACTCTCTCGCTAAAGATTTTTGAAGACATCCGCGTTCTTGGGACACGTAAATACTACGCTTCCTATGTTTTGGTGCGGACTGCGTTCACACCAGCAATGAACCGCTCCAGAGTTCGCAAGCAAGCGTTCCGAGACCACCTATTTTAGCGGACCAGAGTCCGGTTGTTTAGTTCACTTCAGGTCTCGGACTGCGTTCACACCGACCCAAATGAACCGCACCAAGCGGCTAAACGCACCAGGGTTCGATTCAACCGGACTCTACAAGGCAGGTGTGAACGCACCCTTATTCTCCTACTTGAAAGACTACGGAGGGATAGGGTCTGCAAAATGAGTTTATTTTGGGAATTGACTGGATGCTCTGACCGATCCCCTTCCTGCCCGGCGCTATGCAACGCCTCGCGTCGAAAATAGACCAGCCGCGTATTTTTAGCGGAGCCCAGCGCCGAGACGGTTCTGGGACGCTTCTGAGCCGTAACGCGGCGCGTCTGGTGGAATAACACGCATTGACTAGAGTGGCCGCGATCATTGTGCACGCGGCGGCGCAGCGCAGACGGACCCGGTGGAATCTCGGGGTAAGGCTAAGGCGGCGTTTGGTAGTCTTAAGTAATCCAAAATGATGAATGATTTAAGGGTTAAGGACTCCTTCAAGCACTCCTCTTTATTCTCCTATTATCTGGTATTAGTATTTGGACAGGCTAATACATGGCAGCTAGAGAACAACATATGTGCTCCTCTCTTGTAAACATACAAGATACAATAAGATAACGTATCTGCATCTGCTGACAAGTCAGGGGGCTGCTAATACCGCATGAAGCTTCTGTGAGTCTTAAGAAAAGAGGTTGCTAGTAAGTGTCTAGCTGGGAGTACTAAACGCCTTCATGCTGAACATTAGCCGCCTTTAGCTTAACGATGTTGACGGGAAGTCATGTGACCTTGCTGTAGTTCCTTTATAGAGAGCCACAGTGACGCGTCCTAAAACCCGGAAGTAAACTCCTTCCGGTTCCTTCGACAAAAACGCAATGCAATTTCTCCGTAGGATTTTGGAAAATAGCTCGAAATAAGGTCTGTGGTCGACACACATTTAAGAGACGGATCACGTTTTGTTCAGCCGGATAATATCCACATGTCTACCCTACTTTTATAATCATAAATCTAGTCGCCAGAAGCAAAATGCTAACGTTATGCTATAAAGGAACTACAGCAGGGTCGCTGCTTCAACGTCACGCCGACTTAAGATCCATATTCAAACATAGATTCTAAATGGAACAAGCTGAAGTGTTTGTTAGAACACTTTGCAGGAGGCAGGGGCTTGCTTTCAAGCAGAACAGGGCAAACTTAGGGGGAGTGTTTTACGTGTTCGGTAAACGAAACAGCTTCTGTAGTCCTATTCAGCCACTCGGTAACAACCATCGTTTTTCAAACACTTAAACTCTTCAAAACTCACCAGTGGGGTCACTGCTGATGGATTTAATGTCGTAGAACAAACCGTGATCCGTCTCTTAAACGTGTCTCAAACACAGACCTTAGTTCCAGATATTTTCCATAACCCTATGGAGAAAACGCATAGCTTTTTGTCGAAGGAACCGGAAGTGGTAACATGCTAACTTACTTCCGGGTTTTAGGACGCGTCACTGCGGCACTCTATAGCCTAGCGTTAGCTTTTTACTCATGGCCATTACGAGGTGTCTTTTTTTAGCATTACATTACATTACATTAGCTTCTGTCGACTGCAGTCATCCCTTAACTTTTATTTAAGTGGTGTATATATGTAGAGATTATTCTGCTGTTGTATCATAAACGTCCATTTGCCACAGACCTTAATTTTAGCAATATTCAACAGGGTCGGCCAACAAAAATGCGTCCTTACTGCACCACTTTATTTCCATCTTGGCTCGTAATATTTGAAATGAAAACAGCAGACTAAGAGCCTAACACTGAGCCCCCCTCAGACAGCAGCATCTCTAAAGGAGGGAAGACCAGAGCCGAGAGCAGAGGCTCTGCTGGACAGACATGTTAGTCCTCTCTGCTGGTGTTAGTAGGCAGACAGAGAGCAGGAAGCTAGGAAGCCAGCGGGAGTGGGCGGCGAGTGGGGGGGGTTCTCTCTCCTACCATGGGGTTGGCGCTCAGCCTAGTGTATCCCGAGCTCATCTCCTTTACCTCAGGCACCAGGGGCTGGAGCAGGGAGTAGGAGGAGGACGGGGGGGCACTGGAGGAGGAGATGTGTTTGTTGGAGGAGGAGCTCCTCATGCTCTGCTGGCTGCTCTGAGAGGAGACGGAGCTGGGGCGGCCCTGCTGGAACACACAGAGACCCACACTCAGTACAACACAACCACTAACATGTACCTAGTCAAAGAAAATATCTATACGTTCAGGGATTGCTATTGCAATCCCTGAACGTATAGATATTTTCTTATGTTTTGCGATACTGAATACATTTTTAGAAAACACTAAATAATTAATCAGGGCTTTGCTCATACATGCAGCTAAACCATTTCTATTTGCTGACCTTTGCTTCTCTGTGTGTGTATGTTTCATTTTCCCACCCTCAATTTAAAATCGGAATATGAGTCATAAAACCTGGAAATTAGTTTGGTTTTCTCAGCACATCTAATTCCCTTGTCGGGGATGGTTTTTTAGAAAGAGTTTTTGGTTTGATTCCCAAATAAAGTCTGTGGTTAATACACGCTTACATTTTTTTTACGTTGTTTTCTAAGACATAAAATATATGAGTAAATACCCCACTGGTGAATGTCTAAAACATTTATTGAAAACAGTTGCCAACAAGTGGCTAAATGACACTAAACGTAATGCCACCAAACATTAGCTACCTGTAGCCTAGCGTGATGTCATGTGACCTTGCTGTAGTTCCTTTATAGCCTAGCGTTAGCTTTTCACTTCTGGCGATAGCATTAACATCAATATTTCAAAACAATATTATTTTTTCTCAGATATTCCAAAATCCAATGGATTAAAATAAAGAAAAAAAGTCACAATAGGCGCTTTCACACCGGAGTACTTTCCCCAGGAATAGTTCCGATAGTACTTTTTTTTGCCATTTTCTTTACTCGCATTAGCATTATTAGCATTATTAGCATTAGCCCAGCGCACCAACGGAGAGAGACTAACTTATGGCAACACAAAAAAAAACATGGGAGCGGTGGAGTGATGAGGAGGTGTCGGCGCTTCTGGTCATTTACTCAGAAGGCTTCAGTAGCCAGTCCCCAACTCCGGGGACTACCGGCCGGGAACTTCGGGTGGCAGTATACGCCGTGAAGTTGTTTGCGGCCTGCCAGTAAACCCGAAGAAGAAGAAGAAGACTTTGACTTTTGCAAAAACACTTTATTTACATACGATCATTTATACATTCTTCAAATAAAGTGCTTCATTGTGCAATATAAAAACGAATCCCTTAAAATAATACATTAAAACTAGTGCTGTCAAAATTATCGCGTTAAAGGCGGTAATTAATTTTTTTAATTAATTGCGTTAAAATATTTAACGCATTTAACGCATGTGCAGAATGGCCCGCCCCATACGTGCCACCAGTGGCAGCGCCAGGGTATGGCTGGGGTAGGCTACACCCATACCAAGAAATGGCTTAGCCCCACCATGAAAAATGATGTTAAAGTAAGCAAAATAAACTCTGCCAACTCGCGGAGTAAATTGCACAGACAGCAGTTAGTAAGATTGATTTCAGTAGCCACGGTTTTGAAAACTTTTGTCACGTAGTGATCGTCTTCTCAATAGAACATCTTTGATAACGGCGTGGTGTTGTTGCAGGAAGTCCCGACGGAGAATACTCTTGCTGCAGTACAGGGCAGAGCCATATAATAGTAATAATATGGCTCTGGTACAGGGGAGCACATAACTGGTACGCAGGTTATGTGCGTAATCTGAAAAGCGTACGGTCACTTGTGTCACAAAGCGCATTTGCGTACCGACGTACTTGTGAAGCTTTTCCAGAAGGCGGTTAGATCACCGGACGACAGAGTCGGTCTCCGTGTGCACAGACAGGGCTGCTGTTAACGTCGGTCTGTACAACGGACTTGTGCCAAAACTACGCCAACCGGCTGCGGAGGGAGACTCCCCCCTTCACTGGAGAACTGCGCTAAAACAGCTGATCACAACGTTCACACTCTGTGGTCACGAAGTACTCCACTAGCCGCCCCCCCCTCTGTCGACTTTCCTGAAGTACTCCCCGTTGATAGAAATCAACACGTAATGAATTTAGACCCCACGGTTTGATGATTGATAGGTGTGTGGGTTGTCTTTCATTTTGACACACAGAACAATGTTATAATAAACATAGATACTGTGTTAAATGGATATATCCGCCTGCTTTCATTTATCTTTCCATTCCCACAACAATATACATAAATAAATGGCATATTTTGGACATAGTTCGAATGGTGATTAATCATGATTAATAAATGTTTAAGCTGTGATTAATCTGATTAAAATGTTAATCGTTTGACAGCCCTAATTAAAACCCGTCTTAAAAACTTGTGCAAAGTGCAAATCCTCATCCACAACAGAACACACAATATCATCATAACACCGACGCTGATAAAACCATGCCTCCACTAAAACCAGGTAAAAACAGCCCTTGCAGTTTGGAGCGTATTTTGTTGAGGAGGGGTTCTAGGGAGAGTGCATAGAGCCCTGCCGGACCCCTCTACACACTCTGAAGGAGCACACAGCCCACCGTTGAACTTCAGCACACTCTCAATCTTATTATACAGCACCTTGATCTTGGCTATGAAACCAGCGCTGAACCCAAACCTCTCCATTACTTTCCAGAGGAAGCCGTGCTCAACGCGGTCGAAAGCCTTTTCCTGATCCAGCCTGGTGGCCAAAGCCTTGGACAGAAGTTTGTAATCCACACACAGCAGAGACACAGGGCGCCAGTTTTTGATGTCCTGCAGGTTTCCTTTTTTTGGTAGCAGCGTGATCACCGCTCTCCTGCAGGACATCGGCATCGAGCCAGAGGCCAGACTTTCATTAAAAACGTCTAAAATGTCATGTGACAAGACGTCCCAGTAGGCTTTATAAAACTCTACGGAGAGGCCATCGATACCAGGAGCCCGCCGTCCCTGCATGCCTTGCAGGGCGGTCTGCAGCTCCTGGATCGTTAACGGCCCTTCGAGCTGTGAGTTGGTCTCCTCGGAGACCTGAGGTAGTTCGTTGCAGAACCCCTCGGACAGAGTTTCCCCCTCCTCATACTCGCTTGTGTAGAGGGTGGAATAAAAGCTCACAGCTCGCCTCCTGATCTGGCTTGGCTCTGTTATTTCCTGCCCTGTGTCTGACAGCAGTGAGTGGATCACTCGCCTCTGCCCATTCTTTTTCTCCAGGCCGAAGAAGAAGCTAGTGGGAGCATCCATCTCGTTGGTGTTGAGGAACCGGGACCTGACTAGTGCACCCTGAACTTTAACGTCCAGCAGGTTGGCTAAAGCCATTTTTTTCTCTTTGAGGATTTCAATATATCCTCGATCTCCTGTGGTTTCACTTATTGTTTCTAGTTCCACGATATCACTCTCCAGGTCTTTCATAGATCTAATGATGTCTTGTGTGACATTGAGGGTGTGCTGTTGGCAGAGCAATCTTATCTCAGTCTTACCATGGTCCCACCACTGCCTAAGACTGCTAAAATCTCCCTTTCTCTGCCTAAAAACACTCCAGAAATAAATAAGGGCCTCTTTAAAATGTTTATCAAATGTTAAAACCGAGTTAAAATGCCAATATGCACTTCTGGGTAAAACATTTCTAATAAAAACATTACATAAAAGCAAAGAGTGATCCGTAAAACCAGCAGGTGATATGCTGCACATTTTAAAAATATTAAAATGATGCTTAAAACAATAAAAACGATCTAGTCTAGCTGATGAGATTCTATTCTCTCTGATGTGGGACCAGGTGTACTGCCTGGTGTCTGCGTGCATCCTTCTCCATACATCCACCAGGCCGTGGGAGTGGACCAGCTGCCTCAGAGCATGCTGGGAAGCTGGATGCGGCTCTGCATGGTTGCGATCCAAAGATGCATTTTCTGTACAATTAAAATCCCCACCCAAGAATAAAAAATCCTCCGTGGCACAACCGTTTAAAACATCGTTAACTTTGAGTAAAAACAGCTTCCTCTCTGCACCGTTTGTTGGAGCATACACATTTACAAAAACAGCTGTAAAAAGGTCAAACCGTGCTTTTATTAAAAGCAACCTCCCATTGATAAAATGCTCGACCTCCAGAGAGACAGGACTAAAAGACTTGGAGAGGAGGAAGCCCACCCCCCCACTAAGAGAGGTGTTGTGGCTTAAAATGACTTCCCCCTCCCACTCCTTTCTCCAGTCCGTCTCATTAAAAACGTCGCTGTGCGTCTCTTGTAAAAAGAGGACATCGATATGTTTTATTTTTGCAGTCTGAAATATTAAAGCCCTCTTTCTTTCCTCTCTGGCTCCATTTACATTTAAACTTCCCACTCTAAAAGTGTCCATTTCGAGTGAGATGTTAAAAGCAAAAATAAAAACAAATAAATTAAACACAGACATCGAGGTTTTTAAAATCAACGCTGCCCATTTGCTTCCTCACTTTAGTAACAATTCTTTTTAGTCTGTATATTTCCAGCTCACCCGACGGACTGCTCTCTCCGGCTCATGAGTTCTGGCTGAGGCACAAAAAACGGACAAATCTGGGAAATATTCTTCAATGATTACGTTATGTTGGTTTTTTGTCTGCACCAGGTACTTTTTATCATTTCAGCCGAGTACATTTTTTTTTGTTGGCTACTGCTCAAAAAACCTGGCACATCGCTGCTGTCAGGCCACCATTTGTATTTGTTTTCTTATCTTTTTTTCTCCCATCCCCCTTTTCTTCTGCTTCACACAAAACCCCACCGCACCGCAAGCCGGGCACAGCAGCAGAACCTCGCTGTATAGCGCGCCCGAGACGGCACATCGCCCGTCCCCACCGACTGCTCAGGAGCAGCGTTTCCGTCAGCAGCAGCGGCCCCCTCCGGAGGGGGCCCACCACCGTAGCAGCAGCGGCCCCCTCCGGAGGGGGCCCACCACCGTAGCAGCAGCGCCCCCCTCCGGAGGGGGCCCACCACCGTAGCAGCCGCCACCGTGGGTGATACCCCTCCCTCAGCTGCTCCATTACAACCGGCGCACCGGCCGCCAGTCCGCCTCGGCTGACTTCAGCGCAACGGACAGCCCTGGCACAGCCCTTGCACAGCCGGTGGCCCCGGGTGGTCCCGGCGCAGCGGTGGACGACTCCGCCGCTGGTGTGTTGGACTGCCCAGCCTGCGGGTCATCCGGACCAGGCGGAGCCGGATCCCCGCGCCTCGGACAGGCATTCATGGTGTGCCCCTCCTCCCCGCAACCAAAACACTTCACAACTGATGATGTTGCAAAAATCACAGTCACAATCATCTACTTTAACCTAAAAACGGAGGTTAAGCTCCGCATTCCGATTGTTCAGTATCATATACACTTGTCTGCGGTGAGACACTACGTGTTTCAGTAACCGAGACTTGCATCCAGACAGCATCTTTTTGACGGGAGAAACAAGTTTCCCGTGTCTGGACAGTTCTCCACTGAGGAACTCATCAGCTATGAAGGGAGGGACAGAGTAGACAGTACAACTTTGGTTGCGGGAAGCATCAGCGGCTGTACTTGGACAAACATTTCTCTCACCACGATGCCCGTCTCGATGACGCGGTTCGCCTTCTCCACCTGATCCAGAAAGATCACCACCGCGCTGTTCATCCGCGCCAGGGACTTAATGCTGCTGTGCCCGACCTTCTCTCCCACAGCCAGCCCGATCTCCTCCACAGTGCATGGGAAGCCGGCTGACATTTTAATGCCGTACTTCCTCGTGAGTTTGGCAAACTCTCCATTTACCATGGCGTCAGACGCCGGCCGGCGAGACACCGGCAGGAGAAGCCCACAAAACACCACCAAAAGTAAAGCAAACCGTCCACCACCGATAAACTATATTAAATGAACACCCATTACACAAAAATAAACGGAAAATATAACGAAAAACTCCCGCTCTTCTCTTTCTGTCGCACTCCAAAATCTCCCACGTCAGCGGCTCCCTCAGGGACTTATTCCCGTGTGAACACGATTGACTAGATAGTAAATAGATGCTGCGCTTCCATTACAGTTTAGGAACTGGGGTAGTATCTATAGTAACGCAGTGCAGGCGGAGCCGTGACGTCATCTTCAATGTGAAACACAAAACCAACACAGCTGTTAGCCCTCAGAGCTCACAGCTCCTCATATCTGTTCAGAAACTAGACAACAGTTAAACAAGTACAAACCACAGACTGCCTGTGTCATGGCGAATACAGTCGCTGCTTTATTTATGTCTGTAGGCCGTTGTTGTGAGTGTGGACGGTCGGAGCATATACAACGTTAGCTTAGCCGATCTCCATTCAGAAAACACGCATTCTAAAAGGTTTTCGCCTGCCGTCTGTCTGCAGACTCGTCAAAGCATTAATTCATGGTTCTTACTAACCGGTATCAGTGTGTTGTTACTTCGGCATCATTTTGAAACGTGTATTACAATTAAATCACGGTCAAATATGTTCATCTTGTTGTAGTTGCCAGCGATTCTCTCTCTAGTTTAGCATACTCAGCCCGGTTGTTGTCCCGGAAAGAACCTCGATTTTGGAGAGCCAGAAAAACTGTGAAAAAGTACCCGTTAGCCGGAACTACGCCGAGTGGAAACGCAACCAAAAACGGTACGCTTAAACCGCGCTGTAGTGGAAATGCACCATTAGTTCCGGGAACTATTCCTGGGGAAAGTACTTGGTGTGAAAGCGCCTATTGGGTTTCTGTCGAGGGAGCCCTTCCAGATGTGCCCGCTAAAATACGTCATAACTGACACCACTATATTTAGAGAAAATATAAATATTGAATGTTTTACTGGACAATAAAATACTGCAGTGCTATTTTTGACACAAAACGGCCAGACCCTACACCGGAAGAATCCCATGGTCAGATACAAGAGGACTTAACCAGAACAAAAGGATCCATTGCATTTAGTGCAACTAGTGCAGCAAACAGAAAGGCTGGAACCGGGTTTTAGCTGTCTGAGCGCCAACCTGTAGAATCACTATATATTGAGTGGTATGGGAGGGCAGTACCCAGCCCTAGAGTTAAGGTTTCCTCTCCTCCATACCTGGTGGGGGTCCGGTTGGCTGCCCACGCCTCCCTGGGACATGGGGGAGACGCAGTGGGGGGGCAGAGGTTCCTGCTGGCCGTGTCCCCCGTGCTGAGGCTGCATCATGGGGTTAGCGCTGTTCTGCTGCTGCTGCTGCTGCTGCTGCTGCTGTTGCTGCTGCAGCAGTTGCTGCTGACGGCGGTTGGAGTAGTTGGCACGACGACCAACAGCAGCAGCCCCACCTGCACCTGTAGCTCCGGACTGGAGGGGGGGGAAGAGAGATATTTGGTAAATCATATGTCTTTAGTAATGCACACAGAAGATATAGAGCAGAGGACCGGTGACGAATGAATGTGATGAGTCAGGTCCTTGAGCCAATCAGTGCAAAGCCCTACAGCTCATGTTTACAGAGTCCTGACCAATGACCACCCACTAACCTTTAGTCAACCTGGAATGTGAGGGATGGAGTACACACAAACAGAAACACTCACACAAAGCTACAAATTATTCAGGCCATCAACTCCTTTGCTACCAAGAATCCAATCGATCTTCTGTAACCGTGACAACTATAAAAGTAGCTTGCCTTATCAGCTTGTCCTCTCGCCCCACACCTTTACATTGGTGTTAAAGCCTAATCATGCCACTGACCATTTAAAGCTACACTAGTCCTTTAAACTTTAACGGTAATCTTGAGATAAATTCAGTTTTTTTTCAGAATCAGAATGTTTACAGTTTCCTGTCAAGCCAAAGTGATATTACAAGTGAACTGAAACTAATCCACTTGCCCAATGTGTACAGTAGAACACCAAATGGATAGAAAACAAGTTCCCCAGCACCATCTTACACACATTTTGAGTTAGGAAGTTCTTTGTTTTAGTACCATGGACTACTCAACACATGTTCAGTACATTAAGCAGACATTTGGCCCGAGAACAGACTGGCACCTCGTCTTCTCTCGTGATGCATTTGACTGTTGATCTGGTGTGTAGGGATTTGCTCCCAGCCAGTATAGATAGGGAAAATGATGATTTCCACTGATATGAGATTTCAACGTCACATGAGCACGAGTCTTATGTTTTTATGACGGCTGTGATGCCCATTCATTTGAGTGATTTTCACTTTCACTTTTCAACACCACTCATTTTGATAAACTGGACGGTCAAAGCAACAGATATCATATAATCAGACCTGCTCCGACTCCATCAATAAAGTGGTGCATATATGTGTCGCCCGACCCAGAACTGAGAATTGCATGGGTTCCTTTGATTTTGGAATATTGCAAAGAAAAGAAGATCTGTTGGCATGTTATTCATTTGTTTTGTTCAGCAGATTAATCTCCACATATTAACACTTTAGATGCAATTGCCAGAAGTAAAAAGCCAACATAATGCAATAATCAAATTGCACTACAGTCACATTGATGCGCATCACCACCGCTAAGCTGTAGGCGGCTAATGTTCGGCATGATGACTTTTAGTAGTCTCACTGACACACTTGTTAGCCAGCTCCGTGTTTGTAAATCTTTCAGCTCTGACCACAGACCTTACTTCAGGGGTCTAACTTGGTTTAGTTCCTGACCATTACATCTAAAACGTGTGTATAGGTTTGCCCTTTCTCACAGCTACAGTTCCACCTGCTGACGCTACCTTAAAAACATACACACAACACACACACACACTCATACACACACATGCCCACTGATGCTCACACCAACCTGGTTTTTGGCCGCGGCGCTGCAGCGGTGCTGGGCCAGGTCCAGCATGGTTCTGTAGCTCTTAAAGCAGGACGGGCAGTTGAACCGGTTCTTATAACCCCACACACACACGCACAGACACACACGCACAGACACACTTGGATTATTATTCCCGAGAGGAAAAATCCACTGAAATGTGTGCCTGCCCTAACCTCTAAACCCTGACTCTTTCCCTAAACTCAGCCTAACCCTGGTCTAACCCTGACTCCACACACACTTTCACTACGGGGGGGGGGGGGGGGAGGGAGTAAGCTGGTGATCAGACAGAGAGTAAAGAAAAGAAGAAAAGAAGGGCTACAATATGTAACACACTTCTTACATTGGGACTCTGCCAGTTGTTCCACGCCTGGCAGAGCAACACACATAAAGTCCAATCCACTAGGAAGTGTTAAAGTCACCGGCAGCGCTGGAGACACTGCCGGTGAGTGAGCTGTGAGCGCTGTTCACAGCCACACTTCTCTGGTTGGTGTTCATGGTGAAAAACAAACCGAGTGTCAAACAAATAGCAAGTAGCATAACTAGATAACCAAAAGCAAAGTCGAGCTGGGCGGTATACCGGTTCATACCAAGAATCTTATATCGTATGATTTTCATTTTTCATATACCGCAATACCTTTGGGACAGTGGCGAAGGGTGCTCGAGCGGCAGAGAAAGGAGTCTCCTGTCCAATCATAAAACAGGTATTTAAATGTGCACAGGGGAGGGGGGTTCGTTTGGGTTTTCAAACGGTGCTTTTGTTGTTAGTTGTTATGTGGTACGCAAAGATGCACATTTAAAGGTGGGGTAGGTACGTTTGAGAAACCGGCTCGAGATCGCTAGAATTTGAAAATACACAACCGGAGAAAATCTGCCACTTCCTCACAGAGCCCCGCCTCCAACACACAGGAACGCGCACATGACCAATGAGGGCACGAGATAAGTTTGTGCCCCGATGGAAGGCTGACAGGCAGGTAGGCCATCCAATCGGTTGGTTGTACTTTTTACAGTATTACGGCTTCTAGAGATGACATTTTTGTATGGATTTGTTGTCAAAGCACTTCAGATATTCATTGCTATCGGGATGTTAAGAGCATTCCATGGAATATAACAAAAAGTGTATCTCGAGCCGGTTTCGGAAACTTACCTACCCCACCTTTAATGGTTTACATTTTGCAACATAAGACTCCTGAGGGCCACCACGGATCAGGTGTTTTTGTGGGGCCAAAACGTATAAATGTAAATACATTTCCAATCATAGAAAAATAAATAAATACTGTGATCATTTGGAGAAATACTCGGAGAAAGACACGAGTTGTTGTCATACCGCCCAGCATTAGGGCGATCTGTTGAAACATCAGCTGTGATCCGTTGAGTCGGAGTGGGATGAGGCTCTGCCAGCACCTTCCTGCCAGGTTATACTAATGTGTCCATGGAAGCTGAGGCAGTGACTGAACGGAGCTCTCGCGGCAGCAGAGAGGGCAGCAGAACAGACCAGACCACGTGAGACTCCACCGGTCATTATACGCCTCTTTCAAACCCTCAGAGCTTTATTAAGGAAAGGGAAACTGGGATTCAAATGCGGTGGTTGGCATTTCAGGTGGCTGCGTTCAACCATTTCCCTTTCATGTAAATAAGATCCATCATTTAAACTAATTAAACTGTCCATACCTCAAGATGTTGGAGCTATAGCTGTGTCAGATACCCTTTCAATCAACGTTGTGACATTTGTGAATAATTGTTTCTGTACAAAAGATGCCAACTCTCCAAAAGTTGGTAATGGATTTAATGCGCTAATGAAATGTGAGTTTTAAAACCTTGTATTCCACTTTTCAAAGATTGAGAGAGCAATAGGACCAGGAGCAGCCCCCCCCCTTCCCCTCTGATAGTAGGGATTGGGGTTCACTTTGTGCAAAGAATTACTTTGGGCACATATTCTGACTGATTTTGAAATTGTGATATGATTCACAACTTTGGAGGAATAGATCATTCTGCGTCATAAATCTTCCTATTCTTGAAAAAGACGTTGGCCTGATATGGTGTGATTTCTTTAAGGGGATCTGTACCAAACAAAGAGAGTCTAATTAGTCACAGAATACCATTTGTATGTCGGGACATTTCTGTAGCACCACAATACTAGTCATTCCAAATAACGCATATTTTGCCTGTAACAAGTATTGGACCGACTGTGTTTTAATATTGCACTAACCCATGTTGCAACTTTGATTACATGTCGATTTACTGGGCAGGCCTAATAACAATCACATTTAGGAAGTGTTTATGTAACAAAACCTCACGCATGCAAATCTCATCATTCAAATAGACAATATGTAAGCTTTCACGTGGCTGCCATCACACATTTTTGTATTTCCAATGCAGCTGGACACACACCGTCCCAGGCCCCCCCACTCTGTCCCAGAGCCCCACCCACCTGGCTGGTGTTGGCGGCGGCAGTGCAGCGGTGCTGGGCCAGCTCCAGCATGGTCCTGAAGCTCTTGCAGCAGGAGGGGCAGTCGAAGCGGTTGGGCCCGTCGTCGTGGATCCTCTGGTGGTTGCGGAGGTACCGCGCCAGGCGGAAGGCCTTCCCACACAGGTCACACATGTAGCGCTTCTGACCGTGGATCCGCATGTGATTGCGCAGGGACATGTAGTTGGTGTAGGGCTTGCTGCAAAAGTCGCACCTATGTTTTGGAGACAAACAAAACGTGGAGGTTAGAGGGGAAGTTGGTTTAGGCTTTACCTGATGCTAGGGGTGCAACAACTAATCGACTTAATCGATTAAAATCGATTACCAAATTAGTTGCCAACTAATTCAGTCGTCGATTCGTTGGTGACGTCATCACGTGCGTTTTACGCGCCGTTAAGCTACAACGTTATCGGTACTGGAGACATTTAAAAAATATATGTCATGTATTATTGATACAAAAACATTATATCGCAGTCTTAGTGTGGCCAGCTCATTTATAATATGTAAAAAGACAAACAAATGGCAAATGCGTCTATGATGTATTTTCGATCAGACGAGATCTCTCTCCCGTCTGTGTGCGAGGGGGCGGGGCCGTTTACACACACGCGGCTGCTACATGCAGCAACACACTGCGGAGGTGGCGGAGAGAACGCGCTCAGAGGTGTGGTTAAACTTTACCCATCTCGATGCTCGTTACCAAAAGTGCAATAAGAGTTTAGCATGTCAGGGCGGTAACACGAGCAATTTGTCTAAACATTTAGCAAAAGTGCTCCACATCCAGACGGAGGAATGCACCGGGTTCCACTGTCTTTCTAGCAGCTCTGTAGCCCCGTCCACGAGTAACGTTTCCACGTCAGGTGTTATGCATGCTAGCAGCAACACACAGAGTTAACTACATTATATAAACATGGGGTAATGATTTGAGGTAACTGAGTTATTTAGTTTGTTAAAGTTTCAGCTATTCTGTTTACAGTTCTGTCATCACATTATTTATTATTTGCTAAAACACTGTTGTTTCTTTTGATGTGAAATATTATTTATTTAATTTAAATGAAAAGCAATGTTCATTTTGTAAACAATTTGTTTAGTTAATTTAATAATATGTATTTTTTAATCAAGTATTCATCTTTATTGTCTTCATTGTTAGTTTCCACATGCCTAAAACAACCTCAAGCTAAATCTAAAAGTTGATGGCTAAATAAGAGCGTTTGAGAAATTGTGCAAGGCATAATAGTCCGAATAGTCGATTAATGGTTTCATTAATCGATAGATTAATCGACTATCAAATTAGTCGTTTGTTGGAGCCCTACCTGATGCCCTCGATATCGTAATCATTAGGGAGTAACAATGCATAGGCCAGTGTGAGCCCTATTTTCTCTCTTCGGCAAATAAGGTGACATGCGCTGATAGCTAGGGCTGCAAAATGTATTCAAATCTTATAAAACAGTAACAATGTGCTACACATAGGGCTGCTCAATTAATCGTATTTTAATCGCGATTACGATTATGGCTTGCAGCGATTACGAAAACAACGTAATCGAAATAAAATGATCATTTATTTATTATTGAATTATACTTAAAGTTCAGGGTAATCCACTGTTAAAAACATAAATAAATTGATGTTTTCAAAGTAAATGGATATCGTTTTTAATAATCGTGATATCAATTATTGACCCAAATAATGCCATAATCGAGCAGCCCTAGTCTTCAGTACAGGTGGCTCGTCACCTGCCTGCGCTCATCTCTGAAACCAGACCATGTCAACAGGCTGGTGTTTCTAGCAAACATCTTTAAGAGATGACGTGAGCAGCCCTACCAGCATTTGCCATGGTGGCCAAAGCATTGTTATTCGGTCTTAAATTGTAGTTCAACATTTATTTCCTGTTCCTTCTGGACCATGACGGTGGGCCAGCCTTCAACGTTTAACTGAGTGGAATATGTTGAATATGTTTTATCAAAATGTTGGCTATCTGTTAAGGAGTTTTCAGGTTGTGACAGTGCACTGCAACATGTTTGTTGATCTTGTTTATTGGTATTTATTATTTCGATATTATTTATTTAAATGTAGACATGAATGTATACTTTATTTTATATTGGTTTTTCAGTTGATTACCCTGAACGTATAATTCAACTGTTACAAAGTTCAAATTATTATTTGTATTTGTTTTAAAGTACAATAAATGGATGTTTCCAAAGTCAATGAATAATCGCATTTAATAATCGCAATTACAATTATTGACCCAAATAATGGAGATTATGATTTTTGCCATAATCGAGTAGCCCTAGCTACACACTTAATAAAAAAAGATCCTCGTTTGGTACGGATCCTCTTAAAAAGAAATACAAATCACACCATGATCATATTAGTATATTTGTTCAATTGATAACATTTCAGATATGATCCCTCCATCATGAATCATATCAAACCGTGCAGCCCCATTAATGGCAGCGGCCGATGTTTATCTGTTCCCCAGGACTTTGTAATATAGAAATAATCCTTTTTAATAATGACGCTGGACAAAATCTAAAGGTCGTCTGTTCTTTGAAGCATGTGAACCCCGAATGAGGACGATCCCAGCAACTTCACGGTACACAGACACAACCACTGACGGTTGGTACTTCTCGTCTAGTAGTGTGATGAAAGGATAAAGAGTTATAATAAAGATCTATTTGTTACCTGGCACAAAAGGAGAATAAATAACATCATCCAAACTGTTATTCTAAACATCGGTCAGAGTTCCCGTTAGCCGGTAATTACCGGACTGCGACCGGTAACATATGCTGAAGACCGGCAAATCTAAAATCTCTCCGGTCAAAGCGTCCGGTCAAAATAATTTCCCCTTAGCGCAATACCGCATCAGTTGCGCCACTTATGTGACAGGCAAGAATAGTCAATTCTAATGTCTAACGGCCCGTCTACACTACAGGCATCAAAACACCTTGAAGCTGGGCGTGTCTGAAGCTTGGCGATTTTTTGCGAGCAACGCGACCAACAACCAATCACATGAATCTCCCGCCCCCGACATACAAAGCAAAAGCAATGTTAAAACGAAGTAAACTGGATATAAACTCCCCAAACAGGCGAAAACCTACCAGTTTCACCCACTGTCTCTGCCACCTCCCTCCATGCCGGTTCCTCCGGTTTGTATCCCGGTAAATAGTCTGGTCGGAAAGAACCGGGTGATTTGCTACCGTCATTTCTCGTTTGGAATATGAGGAAATGAACTGGCTCTCCCAGCTTGCACGCGGTTTGATTGGCTAGCACTTGTACTGGCGGGATTTGATTGGCTGATGCCAGCTTCGAAAGCATCGGGAGCATCAAAAGTTGAACATTGCTCAACTTTTGATGCTCACGATGCTTGCAAAGCCATGCTCCGCTCCCCACAATGCAGTTCGGTGAAGATTCAAAATCTTCTACGTCACCCCATTCAAGTGAATGGGCGAAGCGTTGAAAGCATTTTGCGATGCCTGTAGTGTAGACGGGGCGTAACACTTAATGTGGAGAAAGAGATGTCCTGTATGGGTTGATTGTGCGTTGATCTGTTGGTAATGCCTCGGGGTTCCGGTGGGCATGTAAACAAATGCATAATGCTGCGCTATACTTTGTGGCCTCACCCGGTTGCATAGCGACACTTATTGTTGAGGTGTCTTTTAATAAGCAGGTAGTCTATCATTAGCTAGAACTAGCTGGATCTGATCGATATGGACATAAACGCGAGTCTAATCTGACAGGAGAGAGATCTACTGACGAGTCGACACGCAGCTCTGCATGATCACAGAACAAAACACACACTTCAGGTTAGAATAGCACACGTAGCTATTTTAATTACCTCTCAAACTACCGTAACTAGTTATAGATATGTTTAGTTTTAGTGTCGGGTCACTCATTACTAGTCCGCGAGCTGCATGATACTGACGGGCTGTCAGGAGAAGGAGAGAGCGCTCCGTGTTCACTTTTGAATAATGTAGTTAATCTACTATAATCAGTTTGTTTAATATCGAATCATATCAATTTGTTTTAAAGCTCAATAAATAACAAAGAAGACCTTTGACCAGCACTTTTCAAATGTTGTCCGGAAGATTTAAACTTTAACGGACATGTTGACCGGCGAAAAAATATTCTAACGGGAACTCTGACATCGGTATTGGATGGAAAATGTGACATTGGTGCAGCCCTAGTAATCCTGTGAGTGAGACCCTACCTGAAGTCTCCGATCTTGTGGGTGAGCTTGTGGTTGAGCAGGGAGCTGGCATGCTTGTAGGCGCAGGTGCACATGTCGCACACGTACGGCCTCTCGTCTGACTCCATGTCGTCTGACGCTGACGTGGCTGCCGGGACGGCCGGAGCCCGGGACACTAGAGACAGGCTGGAGCTGGAGAGAGCCGCTGAGGACAGGCTGGAGCTGGACAGGACTGCTGAGGACGAGGGCAGCTGATCACACCAGCTGATGGTGGAGCTCGGCTGCAAGAGGAGAGGACAGTGAAGACACAGCAAACATATCAACAAGTGGTTACATTGATTCTTCATCATCCTCCTGGTACCTTGGACTATTGATATGAAATGATATATTACAAACATATTTATTTCTTGGTGTGTGGAATAGGTTGCTGCTTAAATTGAAGAAACACTAGGTTCACCTGGGGAGATGATGCGAGTGCATTCACCCCTCAACATGTCATCTAAAACATGAAATATGCCTTTGCACAGGTGAGTCTTATAATAAATGTGAGAGGTGTAAAGTTAAAACACAGCTCAGCCCCACGGACAGTCGCTCATTAGAGAGGTCCAATCTGACAACAACTTGAAGCTGTTAAATGTGAAATATAAAGCTATATGTTTTTCATTTCATCCACAAACCGTTGGCTAGCCAGGCTAATGCAACACATTGGCTACAATCTGTATCAATTGCTACTTGCAGTACATGACAAATAATTGGCCCTGTCATCAAGTGTGTTAACACCGCTCTGATGTCAGCAGATAGTCTTCCTCTAACAAAGGGTTTGTAATGGTACAGTGCCATTATGTTCGTTTAGTTTGGAGACTGATCGCTCAGTGTAGCTATAGAAAATGAACAACAACCTAATAAATCATCTCCATGACTGACCGCCAAAAATTGAAACCAATGTGATCTAATGCATCCAATATAACAGCTCTAACACCTATCTTTTCTAGGTTGTTTACACTTTCTGTATTTTCTCTGAGGTTCAGAGATCTGAAATAGCAAAACTAATTATAACTGTATTGTAAATATCGATGATATTGGATGGTTTTTATATATGTAGGGGGAATGCTCCAGGGGAGACATGTTTTTAAAAAATAAACACTTTTGTTTTTGCTCCCATTTTTCATGAGATGAACTCAAAGATCTAAAACATTTTCTTTATACACAAAATAACCATTTCTCTCAAATATTGTTCACAAATCTGAAAAAATGTGTGATAGTGAGCACTTCTCCTTTGCCGAGATAATCCATCCCACCTCACAGGTGTGGCATATCAAGATGCTGATTAGACAGCATGATTATTGCACAGGTGTGCCTTAGGCTGGCCACAATAAAAGGCCACTCTGAAACGTGCAGTTTTGCTTTATTGGGGGGGTCTGGGGGGGTCCGAAAACCAGGAAGTATCTGGTGTGACCACCATTTGCCTCACGCAGTGCAACACATCTCCTTCGCATAGAGTTGATCAGGTTGTTGATTGTGGCCTGTGGAATGTTGGTCCACTCCTCTTCAATGGCTGTGCCAAGTTGCTGGATATTGGCAGGAACTGGAACACGCTGTCGTAAACGCCGATCCAGAGCATCCCAAACATGCTCAATGGGTGACATGTCCGGTGAGCATGCTGGCCATGCAAGAACTGGGATGTTTTCAGGCTCCAGGAATTGTGTACAGATCCTTGCAACATGGGGCCGTGCATTCTCATGCTGCAACATGAGGTGATGGTCGTGGATGAATGGCACAACAATGGGCCTCAGGATCTCGTCACGGTATCTCTGTGCATTCACAATGCCATCAATAAAATGCACCTGTGTTCGTCGTCCATAACATACGCCTGCCCATACCATAACCCCACCACCACCATGGGCCACTCCATTCACAACATTGACATCAGAAAACCGCTCACCCACACGACGCCACACACGCTGTCTGCCATCTGCCCTGAACAGTGAAAACCGGGATTCATCCGTGAAGAGAACACCTCTCCAACGTGCCAGATGCCATCGAATGTGAGCATTTGCCCACTCAAGTCGGTTACGCCGACGAACCGGAGTCAGGTCGAGACCCCGATGAGGACGACGAGCATGCAGATGAGCTTCCCTGAGACGGTTTCTGACAGCAGAAATTCTTTGGTTATGCAAACCGATTGTTGCAGCAGCTGTCCGAGTGGCTGGTCTCAGACGATCTTGGAGGTGAACATGCTGGATGTGGAGGTCCTGGGCTGGTGTGGTTACACGTGGTCTGCGGTTGTGAGGCCAGTTGGATGTACTGCCAAATTCTCTGATACGCCTTTGGAGACGGCTTATGGTAGAGAAATGAATATTCAATTCACGGGCAACAGCTCTGGTGGACATTCCTGCTGTCAGCATGCCAATTGCACGCTCCCTCAAAGCTTGCGACATCTGTGGCATTGTGCTGTGTGATAAATCTGCACGTTTCAGAGTGGCCTTTTATTGTGGCCAGCCTAAGGCACACCTGTGTGTGCAATAATCATGCTGTCTAATCAGCATCTTGATATGCCACACCTGTGAGGTGGATGGATTATCTCGGCAAAGGAGAAGTGCTCGCTATCACAGATTTTTTCAGATTTGTGAACAATATTTGAGAGAAATGGTTATTTTGTGTATATAGAATATGTTTTAGATCTTTGAGTTCATCTCATGAAAAATGGGAGCAAAAACAAAAGTGTTGCATTTATATTTTTGTTCAGTGTAGATCTCTTTTTCAAGGGAGACCTGCAAATTGCTATAACATACTTTGTTATCAATTTGTTTGTACTCTTCTTAGTTGCCTCTAAGGAATACAAATACATGTTAGGAAAAGAGCAGGTATGAAATATCACCCTGCATATCAATCTGCACTTGCACTCTGTTAATACCCTGTCAATACTTACATCTGTATATTGTAGATATGTTGCTCATTCAATGCTCCCTGTATTGTCCGTTTTTATAATATGCACCTTGTATTTATTTATATTTAGCACATCTTGCATTTCTGGTTGGATACTAACTGCATTTCCTTGGCTTGTACCTGTACTTTGCACAATGGCAATACAGTTAAGAAGAAGAAGAAAAGTTGAATCTAATGTGATTTAATGACCAGAATAAGCACAAATTGTGTTTAATCAACAGTGTTTAAATGCACATAGCCTGAAGACAGCGGGGAAACATCAGGTGAGTGACACCTGGAAAGTACTGCAAATTCCTGAAATATACATTTCTGTTTGAGGAAACCCAAACTCATGCTAGGATTTAATTAAGATTCCAGTTAACACAGTGTTATGAAGCTGCTGTAGTGTGACAGAATAAAGCCAAACAGACATAAAATAAGCCTGTAACATATACATCTAACTCATATCAGTCCATGTGTGCACTGTGCACATAGTGTGTGGGCACAGAGCGACCATGAATGCACCGCACAGTGTGCATCACAAAGAGCGCTTTCAGAGTCCTCCGCGGGGCGTCTTCCGCTCCCGTTTCCTGCGGGGCAGTCTGCTACTGTTTACTTTGCGCTGCTCGATAACAATATTGCAGACCTCATGCAAACAAACCTGAATTCGCTGCTCACATACACCTTCTACGGTTCACTATGTTAGAGCAGACCGTATAAAGTATCGTCTAATGCGAAGCGCTACCTAACAGTAACACGCTGGTTTAACTGCAGGCGAAGGTGTTCGCTAGCCGGACTGTGTTGCCTGGTGTTAGCATTAGCTCGGTGATGCTCCGCTACAATAACATGCATTTTCTGCAGCCCTGGGCGCCTCTCACAACATAGATGTGGCATAGGGCAGGGCATATGTGTTTAATTTCACCAAATAACTTGTGGCAGATGTATGTATGTAGGCGCATATTATTATTAGCCACCTAGCTCGGGGGCTAAGAATCAAACTAGGCCGTGAGACGCTCAGCATGACGGTTGGTCCGTTAGCCAACAGCTAACGGAGCTAACAGAACCTGCAGCTTCACATCACACACTGTTGCTAAACTGGACTTCATGCACTAATTTAACACTTCCGTGTAGAAAGAGCATTTGCTTTGTGCTAGTTAGGTAAATAGTTTAACAAAGCTACGGCTCGCTAGCTGGCGATAGGCAGTTGCTTTCTTACTCCGGAGTCGTTGGGATCCTTTTTCCAGAACAATTGAGAGCAGTGGCCGAAAGTCTCTGTCGATGTCACATAATTCACTCCGTTTCGATCCTGAAAGTCTCCGTGTGTGCTGCCGGTATTTGTCCTGGCGTACATCGTCGGTTTTCGGATTATTTGACTTTTTGTGACTGAAAAGAAATAGGGCCGCTTTGTCGGGATCTTCTTACGAAAAGAAAAATATTTCTTCAGTGAGATGAGCGTTTTGGCGGCGGTCATATCGCAGCACACGGAGCATTACTGTCATCTGCTGGCCTGGAGTGTGCACGCACGGTTTACTCATGCGATATTGTATGAGTGATATCGTTTATTTTTATAAGGTTAATCATGTTTATTTATTGACATGTGTCATTTACAATGTCATGCCCTTTTGTACCGTTTTTTTTCTAAATTAAAGCCATTATTGAGAATGCTTTCCACAAGGCCAAAAAAACTATCAAGCTATTTGTGATCACAGAACACGGTATTTAGCCATACAGATGTGGTTCCCCTTCCTATGTGACATGCAGGCACTATCTTTGCAAAGGTGTGCTTTATTTTTGTCCCAGGCCAATCAGAGCACTGGAAAGAGTCTTAAAGAGTCAGCGTTAAAAGTTAGCCTTTTAGACAGAGTAAACATACATACTCTAAACATACAGTTATGTTTAGAGAGAAAACATGTTTGTTTGTTTTTTTAAACAATAAAGCATGTTAACCTGTTCTTTAAGTAAGTATGCTTCAGTGTGTGGTGACGAACTGCTGGTCTGGTTACTTTGGCTCCACTTGCTTGAGATTAGAGCCCAATTACTGTACTGCTCCAGGGCCATGTCAATCTGTTTCGGTAACTATCTTAATTTCAATATTGTGGTGAAAGAAGGAGTCTAACATGTGACATATTAACCACATTGAGCTTAGTGGCTAACGGTCATGTGATCGTCATCCATAATGTTATCCATCTACTTCTTTCAATTGAATTATCGCTTTCACGATTATTAAAGTAGGGTTAATATGTTGAGATTATCCTGCTGAACAAAACATGTAAGTATCATAAACATGTGTTGGCCACAGATTAGATCCTATTTTCTGCAATATTCCAAATTGAATAGAGAATAATCTATTGTTTTGTTGAGGGAGCGGTTGCGATGATAACTTTTAGTTCGGCCCACATAAATACGTCATCACTACAGGACTTTGTGTAAATGTACAGTTAAACTGAGACATTTTAAACACCTGTGCTTGTATATGACAACATGTCTGCTATGAAAAAGGCCTTTAACCATAGCTGATGTGTTTGCCTCGCAGTCGCTCTGTAGTTCCCTGTAAAATTCTAGTTTCTATAACTTCAAAAAAATCTACAATAAACCTTTTGTTGCTACAATTGTTTTCGATTCACAGGAAGACGGAACGGAAGTCATGCACGTTTATGTTGGCACCTGACTTCTACAGTAGAGGAAACAAACAAAAGGGCCCACTGCGTCATGCCAAAGCACTACTTTATTTACACATTTATTTGTGCGATACACAAGTATCGCACAAATAAATGAAATTGAACAAATATGAGATGTGACAGACTATAATATTTTTCATCATCTTTTATAGTATTCCAATACTTTGGCTATGACACTTTTAAGTGTGCTAAGCATTATTGACTTCATAGTGCAACCTACAACACATATTGTTATTGTGTCCAAACTCTCCAAGAGACTTTTGATAAGCAACATGAATATGAACTAGATTCTGTACAGCATTTACAATGTATGAAATCACAACCACAAATACTGTGCCTTAAAGAAAACAGGTACATATACAAAAACATTACTCACAAAGGCAACAATGGACAAAATCATAAATGGACTGCTTAAATTAAATATTTGTATATGCAAATGCTCAAAACCTGTGAAAAAACCAGCAAATAAACAATGAAAAAACGTTATATATATGCTGCTCTCACTGTGAAGCACCCTGGGAATAGCATCTATACTCAGATCACACTGTGCCTCTACATGTAATTGTGAAACGAGTTTCATATCAAGGTGAAATGATGTTAAATGGCACTAATTCACAACATAGCATCAAGTGTTTCCCCTAAACACACTGGAGGCATACATCAAGGCAGTTTTGTTTGAGATGATTAGATAGCTTTAGTTCAATTGCTTTTTTTCTAGAGAACACTGCAACGTTTACAGTAATATTAGACTATTCATAAATAATGCATTAGTAATGACCCTTTGTAAGGTGGCCTGTTTAGTGTCATCACAATGTTTCCAGCTCTTAAGCTCCACATTGGAAATGTAACTTGATGCCTCTACACCATTGAAATGATTTGGCACACTCTCTTAGCACCTTGACATACCGCTTAGAGAACTCATTTGGACATCCAGATGTGTCGGGACATCCAGATGTGTCGGGACAGCCACATTAAAGGGTTAGAAGCTGTTTCATCAAAAAGAACTATGTCAGTGTTTATGCATGTTGTAGTCATTTACTACATATTCAATAATACTTTACAGATTTTCTATTTCACATTTTTGAAAGAAATTCATGTTTTGTAAAACATCTATTCATCAAGAAATACTTCCACAACTTGTGGTTTCACATGTGTGTTTGTGTACCGATTGAAATAAGTGCATACAACCTGTCAGTGTTCTTTATATGCTAACTGTTCCCCCTGCTTTCAGTCTCAATGCTGAGCTAAGCTAAGCTAGGCTAACCATGTCCTGATTCCCATGCCGTCTCCCCATAGCTTTAAGAATGCTAGCTTGCTTATGCTTAGCATCGCCAATCAATACAAACAACCACATTACAAATGAACTGGAGCTCATTTGGAGTCTTACTCTGAGTCAAATAGATTTTCATATGACCTGATTGGTTGTCTGTAAAAGCACCTTACATTACGGCCTGCTTTAGTTTGTACAAACATGCCAAACACTGCTCTGGTCCTTTAAACCTTAATCGCTTCATGTCCTTCACTTAAATCTAGCCTACAGTTAGAATCAATAACAATTACTACAGTGTGTACAAGAAAAACACCAACATATGTTTTTGTGCCCTCCCAAGTATGTCCCAGTGCTCACATTTCATGTAGTTATCGAATATATATATATCTATAACACATTGGACAGATTCAACATGACAGCAGTTCTACAGTGATTGCCTCATCGATAAGCGTTTGGTTCTAGTTGAAATAAAGGTGTTTGTTTGAGTGTGTGACGACAGTTTCAGTTCATTGGTGAGAAGATTTAGCACATTGAAAATGTAAAGTTATAATCCTGATGATTTTAATGAAATAAGATCCTGTGTCTGCTCATTGGTAATTACGTCTATAGCAGTCTATTGTAAGTGGCAGCCGCTTCCTATTGACAGGAAACAGTTCAGTGTGTAAACCAGTGTGACGAATGACGGTCATCACTATGCCCCATTATTCATCAGAAATGCGTCTAGAAGAAAACACGATATGGTTGTCAGGCCCTCACAAGCAGGATGGATGTTTGTGTAGTTCCGTCAGAGAGCATGCTGCTTCCCCGTGCACTAGCAGGGGCTTACATCATGAGGATTATAACTTTAAGGTGAGTACAGTAACAGAGTGCTTTGTGAGTGTGTCCTTTAACCCTTGATCTCCAGGATGGAGGGGTTGTGGTCGAGGATGGCCAGAATGATTTTGTCCATGTACTGCCTCAGACGCAGGTTGATCTCCTCCTGCTCCTTCAGCGCGTCCACCAGCTGAGGGACACAGAGACGCATCAGGGACTGAATAATAAGGTAACACATGACAAACACTGACAGACTGAAACGTTGACTTGATGAAATGTATCATGTCAACACATTTCACATAGCTGCATTGGGTTCATTGAAAGCAACAATATTTTGTATTTTAACTTAATATTTGTGTTTGCAACTAACCTAATGCAGTTATGTGAAATCTCTCGACATAATACATTTCATTAAAGTCAACGTTTCAGTTCCGTCAGTGCGGGAAGAGGCAAAGAACCCATTGGGCTTATTTACAGCCTGTATCGACATAATGTAGGGAAATCACACTTTTATATAAAAGACAAGAGATCAACATACAAACAATTGCTTGAATTCAATAAGAAATTGCAAACATTGAGAACAACAAATAATAAACTTAAAATGGTAATAAGATAACACTGATGTGAATATGGAAAGCAGGTGTTTCGTAAAGCAATGCAGCGAGGGAGTGATTGTTCGTGATCGGAAGGCCATTCCAGTTTCTCCCTCTGAAGCGGACGGAACATGGAGCTCTCATATCTGTGGAGGCACCTTAAGCTGAAGCCAGAGGAGCACCCTTAAGCTGAAGTCAGAGGAGCACCCTTAAGCTGAAGCCAGAGGAGCACCCTTAAGCTGAAGCCAGAGGAGCACACTTAAGCTGAAGCCAGAGGAGCACCCTTAAGCTGAAGCCAGAGGAGCACACTTAAGCTGAAGCCAGAGGAGCACCCTTAAACTGAAGCCAGAGGAGCACACTTAAGCTGAAGTCAGAGGAGCACCCTTAAGCTGAAGTCAGAGGAGCACCCTTAAGCTAAAGCCAGAGGAGCACACTTAAACTGAAGCCAGAGGAGCACACTTCTTAATTCATGTGAGCATTTGATGAGTTCCATCAAAATGAAATCATTTTTTTAATATGTTTTGAAGTGCATAGGAATGATCCCTTTACCTGCAGTGGTGTAAAGTAACTAAGCACATTTACTCAGGTACTGTACTTAAGTACAATTTTGAGGGACTTGTACTTTACTTGAGTATTTCATTTTTTTGCTACTTTGTACTTTTCCTCCACTACCTGTATTTAATCCCTTTAGTTACTTCTCAGATGTGGATGAATGATGTGAAATATAACCAAGTGTTGAATCAGACTTTAGTTCCACCTGGAGTAAATCCACCAGCTGCCCTGCAGTCTACAAAGTACTTCAGACTAGCTGCACCTTCACCAGCTTTGAGAACACTTTCATGATCAATCATTATAAAACATATCAATCTGCACAATCACTACTTTTACTTTTTGCACTTAAACTATATTTTTGACGATAATACTTTTGTACTTTTACTTCAGTAACCTTTTGAATGCAGGACCTTTACTGTAACAGAGTATTCCTACACTCTGGTACTAAGTGTACAAGATCTGAGTACTTCTCCCACCTCTATGTACCTGAAAATATTTAGTAAATAAAAACACAAATGTGGAAATCGTTGATGAACTGTAAGAATGTGAAGCCTGTTAATGAAGGAGTTTACAGATCATAATGAAGGCCGTCCTCCAGCAGCTCTCACCTCGTCTCTGGACGCGTTGTCGATCTCGGCGGCCAGGCACTGGGCCTTGGACGGACAGGAGAACAGGTTCCTGGCCTCGTACAAACTCAGACTGAGGATCTGAGCGTTCAGGTCTTCGTTCTGATCCCGCAGCTTAAAGTTCTCCTGAAGAAGCAAAAAGAGAACAGCTGCTTTTCAGAGGGTAGCGTGAGGAAACTCTCCACCTTGTGCAGTACACAGACTAAAGTATTAAATATGCTCAGGTATGCTCAGCATCTCACAAAATGCTAACAACTGCATTAAAGTAGAGGGCCTTAGAATTGAGCTCGCATCGTGATTAGGAAACTTTTATTCATCCCAGTATTCTTCTTTCAAGAAATAGTTTTGAAATGCCCTTTACCCCGATATCTAATGCTATCTTTATAAGAAATGACATATCCTCATGACATGTCATCAAAGAAAATAAAAAAACATTTTATTTTTTTTCATTTGACATTTTACTTCTTAAAGTATGTTTATATAAATATATATATTTTTTTTTTATTGCAAATTCTAACTTTAACTTATTTTGTTTAGATTTGTATTCAATTTTCTATTCCATTTTGATTCTATCCAAATTCCCCCGGGATAAATCAATGATTGGGATTTGGACATAATGATCTAGGTATGAAATGACCTCTATCCTGATATATTCATATTGGAATCTGAAACATATTGTTATATAAAATGAAGTATATCGTGATAGAACGCTTGTGGCGCAGCCCTTTTGGGAATGAAAGTGGGGAAAGGAAATGATAGAAGGACCTGTTTCAGCCTCTTGACTTCGTGTTCCATCTCGGTCTCTCTGGTCCTGGAGAGGCTCTTGCCCTGCCCTGGGTGCTCCATCTCCATCTTAAACAGCTGCAGGTAGTCCAGCTCGCGGCGCAGGTCATCGATCAGCTGCAGAAAGAAGACACCGTTCAATGTTGCTCCTGAACTCTCTCCATGAAGAGATGGGTGAGCTGTGTGTTCCTGAGCCTCACCTCCTGCATGGCCTCCTTCTCCTTGTTGAACTCGTGGCGGTTCTGCCACAGTTTGTCCATGATCTTCCTGTAGAGGTCCATCTCATCCATCAGCCTCAGGCCCGTGTCCTCCAGCTTGTCTGTCATCCTCTGCTTCTCCTGCACACACAAACAAAATCAACACTTGCTCTACTGTTACTTGTTTGGACTATATTTATTTTAGTTTAAATAATCCTGTACTACCAGAGAAATGTGCCAAGATGTTGGAACAACTATGCAACAAAAAGTGGCTCTGTAATCTGCTGTGGATTCACTGTCTATATTAGTTTTCTCTGTCTGTTCTTTTAAGATCTCACCATAACATGTTCAAGGTAGTTCAAATATAAAGTAGTTCATAAATAGATACAAATGACAGCAAAACACACGCAAATAGTAAAGTCCCACTCACCTGGTCCAGTTTCTCAGTCTGCGACTTGAGTCGGCACACACTTATCTTCATCTCTCCGTTCTCTTCTTCTAACAGCTGTAGCCTGTGTGTCAGAGACAGTTTCCTTTTTCTAAAAACTGTCAAATAATATCGCCAGCTGTGTCTGTAATCAATGGAATATAAAAGACTACAATTCCCACAGCGCCAGCTTATTAACACACAATATTATGAGCAAGCGGTGTGGGAGACGTCGACGAGACACAGTTCTCAATTTGACATTTTTGAACGTGACCTTCTTTATCATTATCATCTAACAGAAACAGTCTTGCCCCTTTTGTTTTGGCTCTCGTAAAAGGACTATTTCATTAGTTCAATGTTTATCGAAACTATTTCATTTGATTTTGATTAACCTCACGAGCTGCCTATCATCAATCCAACTTTGTAAGCCAGAGGCATCACAATTGTGAGTCAAATGAATAACATGACAGAACTTTAAAGAAAGTCTCCATAATGGCCAATAGAAACACAGGAAGGAAGCTGCGACACTGTTTCTGCAAATACACACAGCACCATTAAGAGACCAGATCGATCCAGTTTGACTGAATGAATGATCAAAGAGTGGAAGACAAACCAATGCCCTGGTGCAGAGGATACATAGTAGTTTGCAGCTTGGGTCAGTGAGCTGTACCACAAAGAGGCACTAACTGCTCTCAGATATGAGGGTTATTCCCTATCTTTATTCAAGAGCGTGGTATTTAAATTTGAGAGCATACTTTATGTATTTCTTTCCCTCAAACCCTGTCCTCGCACTCAAATAGTGCCTGCTTGCACTTAGATTTGCTCTGCTTCTGCTCAAACTGTAGGCTTGCACTCAGATATATTGCTGTTTACAGATTTGTTCTGCTCTCAGATTTATTCTGTGCGCGCTCGAAACTTTTGTGCAACAATCCTGTCAAAATCCCTCAACCAATAGGAGGCCTGGTGTCCTTGCGGGTGCGTTCGCTTTACTTATTACAGCGTCCCGTAAGGGCGGTTACGCTTTGGTTTATAAACTCCCGCCCTCCACGGCTTTATAACATAGCATGTACTTCACTTCCCTGTACAAGTTTTTTTTTGGGGGGGGGCTAAGCACAGTTAGTATATGTTTATAAAACGGACAAGTCAAATCAAGCAATCTGATGTTTCTTAGCCGTGATATAATGAGTGTATATCCCGGGTATAATTGTAGTTACTTTTCACAAGTCAGTATCCCTCTGCGTCTGAGAACCGTTACAACTGTTACGGCCCCTACACACGGCGGCGTGCGTTGACGCTTCCCCATTCACTTTGAATGGGGTGACGTCACTTTTAGCCGAAATGCATCGTGGGAAGCGACGTGGAGCGTAGCTGGCGTGTCTCGCTGCAAAAGTTGAGCAATGTTCAACTTTTGACGCCTCGGCGAGGCGTCAGCCAATCGAATCATATGCCAGTACAAGCTCTAGCCAATCAAACCGCTGCTTGTGTGTCAGGGGCGGGAGATTCATGTGATTGGTTGTTGGTTGAGTGTCAGACACGCCCGCCGGCAAGCGTCAACGCACGCCGTTGTGTGGACGGGCCGTTACGGCCCCTACACACGGCAGCGTGCGTTGCCACTTGGCGGCGGGCGTGTCTTGAGCTTGGGGAGTCAACGCGAGCAGCCCGACCAACAACCAACCACATGAATGTCCCGCCCCGGACATACAAAGCAAAGCATTCATGCTACATCCATGCTGGCTAAATATACTGTCTATGCTTGCTAGCTGTCCATTCAAACGAAGTACACTGGATATAAACTCCCCAAACAAGCGAAAACCTACCAGTTCCCCCCACTGTCTCTGCCACCTCCCCCCATGCCTGACTCCTCCGGTTTGTATCCCTGTATGTTCCCTACCGCCACGATCATTTTCTCCTCCTTTTGTTGACATATGGGAAATAACTGCGGTCTGGCTCTCCCAACATACACCCGGTTTGATTGGCTACTGCTTGTACTGTCAGATTTACATACGAGGGATTTGATTGGCTGACGCCTCCGTCGAGGCGGCAAAAGTAGAACATTGCTCTACTTTTGCAGCGAGCACCTCGAGAGAAGCTACGCTTTGCTCCCACAATGCAGTTCGGCGAATCGTGACGTCACCCCATTCAAAGTGAATGGGCAGAAGCGTTGAAGCGGCAACGCACGCCGCCGTGTGTAGGGGCCGTTACGGCCCGTCCACACAGCGGCGTGCGTTGACGCTTCACCATTCCCTTTGAATGGGGTGACGTCACTTTTAGCCGAAATGCATCGTGGGAAGCGACGCGGAGCGTAGCTGGCGTGGCTCGCTGCAAAAGTTGAGCAATGTTCAACTTTTGACGCCTCGGCAGAAGCGTCAGCCAATCGAATCATATGCCAGTACAAGCTCTAGCCAATCAAACCGCTGCTTGTGTGTCAGGGGCGGGAGATTCATGTGATTGGTTGTTGGTCGAGTTTCAGACACGCCCGCCGGCAAGCGTCAGCGCACGCCGCTGTGTGGACGGGCCGTAACATTACGTCCGTCACGAAACTAACTAACTAACAAAGCTTAAAATGGAAACATTTAAGGTTAACTTCGACCTCCGGAGTGGCCTTACTATGGAGGAGTGGATTGAGAAGTGCCTATCTCCAGAAAAAAAAAAAGCACCTAAACGACGACAATGCTGTCTGTCTATTATGTTCTCTAGCTGTTATTGTTGTTGCATAGCAACCACCTCGCACTATGTTTTGTGCAGAAGGCAACGGAGGGACTATTTTATTTTGAACATCATTATTTAATAATACAAACTATTTAAATTGGAGTGTGTATATTTCTTTCACATTGCCAGCCACACGTGGTAACCGTTTTATAAATGCAATAGCTCATTTCAGGCCGTGATATACGAATATCTATACAATATGGTTGTCGACACTCCGCTTCGCGTCGGGCCGAACCAAGCCGTAGCACAACAGTGCTGGAGCAGAACAACAGTCTGGAGGAAGAAGTGGAATTCACTAGCAATCCCCCCTCCCCCCGTTGACAATTTACTAGCGATAACGAGGGCCGGTCGAGATTCCCGGGCTGATTTTTAGTCCCAGTACGCCACTGAACGTAGCTATAATAATAATAATAATAATAATAATAATAATAATAATAATAGATTTAATTTGTTAGCGCTTTTACAGGTGCTCAAAGACGCTTTACAGATATAGTGAAGGGAAAAGAAAAGGAAGGAACAACAAATAAATATATAGTTAAAGTTAAAGTCAAATAATACAAAAACAATCACACATTAAAAGCCAGATTGAAGAGGTGAGTTTTGTGAGTTTTTGAAGGTGGTGAGGTCAGTGCAGTCTCTGATGGGTTGGGGGAGTGAGTTCCAGAGGGAGGGGGCAGCGACGGAGAAGGCTCTGTCCCCCCAGGTCCGGTGATTGGTGCGGGTGGGGATGGATAGGAGGTTGGCTTCTGATGAGCGGAGGCAGCGGGAAGGGGCGTGGTGGTGCAGCAGGTCTGTGAGGTAGGGGGGGGCCTGATTGTTGAGGGCTTTGTGAGTAATGAGGAGGACTTTGAAGTTGATTCTTTGACGGACGGGGAGCCAGTGGAGGTTCTGGAGGACGGGAGTGATGTGGTCTCGGGAGCGGGTGTGGGTGAGGAGGCGGGCAGCAGAGTTCTGGATATGTTGGAGTTTATTGAGGAGGTTGGATGGTATGCCGTAGAGGATGCTATTGCAGTAGTCGAGTCGTGAAGTGATGAATGCATGAATCAGGGTTTCAGCAGCAGAGGAGGAGAGTGATGGCGGAGACGGGCAATGTTTTTGAGGTGGAAAAAGGCGGTCCTGGTGATGTGATTGATGTGGTGGTTGAATTTGAGCTGACTGTCGAAGATGACTCCGAGGTTGCGGATGTGAGGGGGGAGATAGAGTGTGGCTGTCAATGGTGAAGTTGAAATTCTGGATGTCTTTGATACGGGATGGGGGGCCGATGATGATGATGTCTGATTTGGCACTGTTCAGTTGGAGATAGTTTGTTTGCATCCATGCTTTTATTTCTGAGAGACAGTTGGTGAGAGTGGAGTGTGTTGTGGGGGTGATGGTTTTTGTTGAGATATAAAGTTGGATGTCATCAAAGCAGTGAAATTGAAGGTTGTGGCGACGAATTATTTTGCCAAGGGGGAGCATGTAGAGGATGAAGAGGAGGGGGCCAAGCACCGAACCCTGGGGGACACCTTGGGACAGAGGAGCAGTGGAGGAGGTGCAGTTGTTGATGTTGATAAACTGATGTCTGTCGGTGAGGTAGGATTTCAGCCAGGAGAGTGCAGTGTCGGTGATGATGAGTGATGATTCGAGGAGGGACAGCAGGATGGTGTGGTTGATGGTGTCGAATGCTGCAGTGAGGTCGAGGAGGATGAGGATGTTCAGATTGCCGGAGTCATTATGTAAGGTGCTGGTATATATAATACTAACTGTGCTTCCCCCCCCCCCCCAAAAGAAGTTGTAAATCAAACAAGTGCAGTACATGCTATGTTAAGCCGTGGAGGGCTGGAGTTTATAAACCAAAGCGTAACCGCCCTTACGGGACGCTGTAATAAGTAAAGTGAACGCACCCGCAAGGACACCTGGCCTCCTATTGGTTGAGGGATTTTGACAGGATTGTTGCACAAAAGTTTCGAGCGCGCACAGAATAAATCTGAGAGCAGAAAAAATCTGTAAGCAGCAATATATCTGAGTGCAAGCGTACAGTTTGAGCACAAGCAGAGCAAATCTAAGTGCAAGCAGGCACTATTTGAGTGCGAGGACAGGGTTTGAGGGAAAGAAATACATAATGTATGCTCTCAAATTTAAATACCACGCTCTTGAATAAAGATAGGGAATAACCCCCATACTCAGACAGCTGCACATGTGTTGTTGAAGAGCAGACCTGTTAGAGAGCAGGTCGATCTCCAGGTTCCTGTCCCGGTCCATCTTGCTGAAGGCCTCGCGGTGCCTCTTGGTCTCCTCCTGCAGACTCTGGTCGGCCCGCGCCTCGGCATCCTTCACCTGCTCCTCCAGCTCGTGCACCCTGACATCAGAACACAGTCAGAGTGTACATGGCAGTGTACAGTTCTGAAATATCACTCCAATACAGCATTCTCTGGAATATTTTGTAAGCTTATTTAACTTCAGCTATACATGTTTTACTTTCCAGATCCTGTTATCTCCTTATGAGAGCGACCCACAACACAGAAATGAACCCAGAGCACCCCCTTATGGACAAAACAACACCCTGGCACAACATGAGCCACAACATCACAGAGCTGGAAGAAGTACTCAGACCTAGTACTTGAGTAAAAGTAGAAGTACCAGTGTAGGAACACAGTAAAGGTCCTGCAACCAAAATGTTACTGAAGTAAAAGTACAAAGGTATTAGCATCTAAATATACTTAAAGTATCGCCAGTAAAAGTAGTCATTGTGCAGATTGGTCCAGTTCAGAATAATATATATGATATGTTTTATAATGATTGATCATGAAAGTGTTCTCAAAGCTGGTGAAGGTGCAGCTAGTCTGAATGACTTTTCAATTCAAATCATTATTAAAAATGTGAAAGTAACTAATAATAACTTAAATAAATGTAGTGGAAGTACACCATTTACCTCTGAATTGTAGTGGAGTAGAATGGTAACAATGGTAATACTCAAGTAAAGTACAAGTCTCTCAAAATTGTACTTAAGTAAATGTACTTAGTTACTTTAGATCACTGGTAATAAAGCTCATGGAAGATGGAAGTGTAGGATTTCTAGATGAGGTTAGACCTTATATCCTTGTCGAATAAATACATCTTCAACTGGGACAGATTGTTTCAGTTTCATAACCGACACAAACAAACAGATTTAACCAAAAATATGCCCGATTTCAGAATTCCATATGAATGGGATTACTGTAGATGTAAAGATTACAAAGCACCATGCTGGTCTGCGGAGAAACTGAAGTAAAACCACAAAAACCATCAGTTCAATTTGAATTCTGACGGACTACGTTTGCTGGGGCCTGTCAAACCTTTTCCCCCTGAGTTCCCCATAAGCCCCCAGACCCACAGGCTTCCCCAAAGCCAATAACTGCTTTCTAACTGAAGGTTTATTGTAGTCATACACACATGACTACAATAATGACTTTTCCTACCTGTGTACAAGGTGTGTGTTCTCCTGTTTGAGCTTAGACTTGAGGTCACTGTTGGCCAGATTGTCGCTCTCCAACTCAGTCACCTTCTTCTCCAGATAACTGACCTGAGGAACACAGAAAGGCTTTAGACCCCCCCCTTACACACACATTACTCATGTCTGAGGCCTTACCAGGGACACCTAAACACACACTGTCCTTTCAAAGGCTGAGGAGACAGGGGGGCTGTACTGGGAAGCAAGATTAGTGTGTAAGCCTGGTGTGTTGAGCCAAAAGAGTTCCCATGTTATGAAAGTGGCTCTCCTTTAAACTGGCTATATCACATTACATCATATTACATGTCACTTGTTAGACTTTTATCCAAAGCGACTTCCATACTCAATACTGTGGGCAATCCCCACAGGAGCAATTTGGGGTGAAGCGTCTCTGGGACACAACGACATGCTGACTGCAGTGGGGTTTGAACCTGTGCTCCCCTGATACCAACACCAACGCACTAGTCCACTGCGCCCATGACAACTTATACTGCAGACCTGACCAAACCTAATCGGCTAAAAAATCCTTTTACTAATTATTACCTTTAAAATAGCTTCACTTTATAGACAATACTACAGTAGCACATACTATATATTGCATTGTTTTGTGTTTCTTAGCCGCAATCAGTGATATCAAATGTATGTACACATTTAAATGAATACAATAATACAAGACATTGTGATATTAAATGAGGGTAAATTATACATTAGTGACTTCCGGTTATGGCGCGGTGTTGATCAGACGTAGTTCAGTCGTCGCTCTGCCCTAATATTGTAAATTAACTATTTGGAACGCGGGAGGCAAAAGGAAAACATAACGGTGTTACTAATGCCTTCACGCAAGAAAACAACTAGGAAGGACAACGTTTTGGAAACTTTATCCGAAGAAGATTGGCCACCGCTGTCTCAACCTGGCCTTGCTCCCGACATGGAACACGAGGAGGGAGAAGAGCTGTCGCAGGATAAATCCTCAGGTGGAATTCTGAGTGCAACCAACAATTCAAAGAAATCAACATGTAATACGGTGATACAGTACACTCAACACAATCTATGGAAATGAATGATCTGGTTCCAGCCAACTATAACCCTGTTGTCGACTCTGTGGTCGAACAGATGGACTTTAATGCCAATCTCCTTAATCGGTCGTGTTAACATCTTAAAAATTAATACATTACCCAAATTACTCTATTTGTTTCAATCTATCCCCTTACCCCCACCCGAGTCCAGTGGCGAGCCGTGACTTTTATGCCTAGGCCCTCTGACCCCCACCCGAGTCATTTTTTCTAAAATGTTAGAAAATATTTACCAACTTTTTCTGGAATAATAGAAGCTCGAGGCTCTGTTTACTTTACTTGCCTTATGACAGAGGGGGTCTAAAACTGCCCAACCTATGCTGGTACTATGTGGCAGCACAACTGAGAGCAGCCATGTGCTACTTCTCCCCAGAGGAAGCTCCAGCGTGGGTCAAGATTGAAGCATGCTCAGCTCAAGGGTTATCGCTTAGTAGCTATCTTTATTCTTCTGAGCCAAAGTAGCTAGGGAAAAACACAAAAAAAACCTTTCTCAGAAATACCATACACATCTGGCATGAGGTCCAAAGACATATAGGGGGACACCCCCCCACTGTCAGGTTTCACCCACATATGGGGCAATAGTCAATTTATACCTGCAGAAGATGCTGGTTTTCAGACTTGGGCAAACAAGGGATTAAGCAGGATTACCGATTTGTACAATGATGGGAAATTAATGTCATTTACTGAACTACAAGAAAAGTATGATATTCCTTCTAAGCACTTCTTTAAGTTTTTACAAATATGACATTTTATCTCTGTATCTCAAAACCACTCACTTACTCAGCCACCTCTCTCAATGTTGGAAGACATTACAGTTAAACACGTGGTGGGTAGAGGCCAGCTATCGCTGCTCTATCAAATCTTTGTAGACAAGTCACCTGAATCTTCAGAAGATGAACTTAAAAGCTGGAGGCTTGATTTACATGGTCTGAAGTCAAACAATCAACACACGGCTTAAGTTGAAACAATACAATTTAGGGCTGCGCGATATATCGTGTCGTGACGATAATCGTGATATTCACATCGCAGGAAGAAATCGCACATACTTTTTTTTTTTTTTTTTTTCAGTAGGCAAATTAACTCAAACACGTCATGTTACAATTCTTTTGCTGCTTGCTACAAAAGGAAAACTCTCATGTCAGGGTTACTTGAGTGAGTGACATGCAGGCTCTGCATGCACAGCAAACCACCAATCACAATCAGATCTCCAAAGCAAATGGCCCCCGTGATTAAAGGTAAAAACACTGAATAAGTAGCTTCATGTGGGCAGTTTGGCGCTGCTAACCGAGCTAGCTCAGCTTGTTGCTCTGATAACTTCCGTGACTAAAATCCTTCAAAAACGCCATCAAAACTACATCACTTTAATCCCAATACACCTGCTATAAATGTAACAATGCTAAATGATCACTCTTTCGCTGTTTGTGGGAAGTGTTTGGAAGGAGGCTCTTAACGTGATCAACCAGATAACAAAGCTGAAAATCCCTTGTCAGCCAAAGTTGTGCATCCTGGGTATTTATCCAAAAGACTTTGTTTCTAAGAAGGGTGAGCGTGCACTTATCGACTTGTGTCTTTTACAAGCTAAGAGGGCAATAGCTATAGAACGGAAACATGTGAACAAACCTATAGGAATAAATATATTAAGGATCTGTCAGCATGTGTCGCTTTAGAAAAACTAACATACATTACTAAAGGAAAGCTGGCAGTTTTCGAAAATATCTGGGGGAGCATCATGGAGCTTCTGAAAAATAATGTTTGTAATGATTAATAACAGGGCGGGGACGGGGGCAACGGGAATACGATTCTGAAGTGTAGTCGCCCACGTCATATTCTTTCAGATTTGTGTCCTGTATCATCTGTATACTGACCTGTGTTTATTTGCATGCCTATTCATTTGATTTTACACTGTATCTGCCACCTAGACTGACCATTTATGTATGTGTAATATTCGTTATTTTATTTTATGTATGTGTAAGGTTCGTTATTGTATGTATGTGTAACGTCCGTATTTGAAAACTTCAATAAAAATATTGTAAAAAAATAAATAATTGTACATTAGTTTGTCTATTTCTTTCCCTCCCATTTGGGTAGATGTATTTTTAGTATTATTATATCAATGTTTATGTCCTTTACTGAGTCGACCATTTGCCCCCACCGGCTCAGTCAGTCACAGCCTTGGACCCTGCAGGGTCATCAGCTGTCATTCATTATTTCAGGAAGACGTATTGAGGAGGGGGGGGGGAGCTGATCAGAGTGAGAGGAGACTGTGAAGTTAACACCCCGTCTTTACAAGCTAAGATTTTTTATTTATTTATTTTTATTTGATTTAAAAGGCAATACAAGTTTGACATTCTTAAAGCCAATACTTTGTTTGTTTATCAACCAAAACTGGGACACAAGTTTTTCACATTAATCATGATTAGCTCCGAATGGCCGTTGCGACATCCGACTGACTTCGATAGAGCGGGTCACATCTGTGCCTCCACGTGTGAGTGTGCTTACTTTGTCTGTGATGTCGAGGTCGCAGGACTCGATGCTGTCAGTGAACAGATCCTCCGTGCTGCTGCCCTGACTCGATCCAAACACGCTGTGGTTGGCCTGGAACAGCTGACTGCAGGACGGAAATCCAACAGGATTATACACACACACACATACACACACGGATCCGTCACAAGTGATTGCCCCCCCTCAGTGCAGTATTTTCATGTAAGGGTCATCAGGAAGGTCGTGTCACTCACCGTCCAAACGCTGTGCTGGTAATCTTTCTGTTGGGGCTGAAACACAAGAGAGACCTCGTCACACACCGGCTGCTGACACTACACTTCCTGTTGGCGTGGACACTTCTCACACGCAGAGAACAAAAACATCGTAAAATTGATAGTTAGTTGCTGCTCTGTGAGCGTAATGCTCTAATGGGCTGTGTTGTCAGGATCATTGCCAAGTGCACCAGAAGGCACTTGTATTCACTTGGTGGTCAGGCTCCCTTGATCACGGGGTGTGTTCAGAAAGAACGCCCCTAACAGAGTGGGAGTGATTCATCATTTTTCATGGGGCTGAATTAACTGTTTTCGATATGTTAGTGTCCTACACCCCTGTATGCAGATGTGCAGAAGAAACTGTAGGATAATCACCATACGTCTGGACAGAGTCCCCGAGCTAAGACCCTCAGTAACGTGTCGTTACAGACCGCTCTGATCTGCTGAGCTGGCATCAATGACATAACAGCAGATAGGGCTGTCTAACAACTTAATACATCTTGTATATCACTTTTAAACAGTTACATATTGTGACTGGATGCTACTACACAGTTCTTAAATAACATTGCAATCTATACTTACAATCACAACTTACAATTTAACAATTAAAATATGTTAGTCTACTTATTTTATTTACCTTTAATGTGCACTTTCCCTTTGCTGCAACAATTCCAATGTTCCCGCTGTGTGTCGAATAAAGCATTTGTGATGACTGATTACTCGTGTGTCTGTGAGCTAGCATTCAGACTAAGAAAAGAGAAAAGGGAACCTGATGCTAACAGGCTCTGATGTGTTATCAGTAACCATGATTATTGATGGGGTTCTTCATCGATACAAGCTGTAAATGAAGACTGGCTGACACATGCAGTGGTTAAGGTCCCATAATGCTGACTCATTCAATCCCATTGACTTTGCTCACAATTTAAGCCATTTCTAAATAAATAATATCATTGATCTACCATCTTGTTTTTCTATACTGTGTTATTGATGATGTATTGCATCGTTAGTTGCACACAAAAACCTGCCATCGCATCCAATGGGATATGGTTGCTATAGCAACAGCTCTAGCTGGCCGGGCCATCAGATGTGGGTGTAGCGTGTGAGTGTCAAGGACGAGTCAGGGTGGATTTGGCCGGATGGCGTTTGATGGAAAGGAGTGTGTGTCTCTGCTGTCACCTGTTGGCCTTCAGGTTCCTCAGGCGAGCCTCCAGGTCGTTGAGCAGATTCACTTTCTTGCAGCACTGAGAGCAGTAGATGTCCAGCAGCTCGCTGTTATACAGCTGCCGCATCTTCTGAGGAGTCTGCCCCGCACTGCAACACAGAGAGAGCATCGGTCTACAGGTCTGAAGGCGGGCTGTGATTATAACACCTTGGAAGTCAGAGAGGTAGTAAACACACGAGACAAGGGCTAGCAGCATATAACGTAACAGCAACCATCAATAGAAACAAAACCTTTCAGAGTTAGCTCAAATTAAAACTGTTTTGGTTTCTATTTAAGGCATCTTCCTTAAAAAAGGCCTTTCTCCATGATGGTATGGATTACTCTGTAGTGACAGTAAGTATTTGTTTTTTTCTGTATTTTGAAATTGTACTCACATTGGGATCAATGTCTGGCTGCTGTTAGCCTCTACTCTGTTTCCTTCGTGCATTGCATTGTGGGAGAAGTGCTTTCATTAATACCACACTCTACTGGAGGTACCGATTTTGGGAGTAGAAAAAGTAGAAAAATCTAATGTAGATATAACATTCAAACTTTCTTAGAATCAGAATAATAATTAATATTATGTTTGTTAAATATATATGTATATAAAGTATAGTGAAGTTCAAGCACAAAAGTCTAGTTATGACTAGGATCTGTGGAGCCATCGAAATGACTCATCTGTAGATCAAGAAGTGTATCGCTCGCCATGTTTAGGGTCAAAGGGACAGGCAAGGCTGTACACTTGACTTGCTCATTTTCTATTCTCCTTGGCCAAGCCTTTTGATCAAACCTTCAGTTTGTCAGACATCAGATCAGTCTGCAGCATCCTTTTCCTCAGTACTCTGCTCATTACATTTCCATCACGGCTTTGAAAAGGCACGCCAAGGCTTTGCTACGGACCTGACATTGGCAGCAAGTGAACCGAGGGAGATCAGAACTTTGGTTTGCTAGGGAGGAAAGTCTTCTGCCGTCCAGTCCCTGACAAATCAGATAATAATACCAGAGCATGTGATTCAGGGTGTGCGCTCTAACTGGACCACCAACCTGGAGGGAAGCGAGGACCCCAGGTCGGAGAAGCCGTTTGTTCGGGTTTCCTCTTCTGGGCAAGGGCTGCTGGGAGTGAAATCCACATCCTCCCCCTCCCCGTAGTCCTCAAACTGCTCCTCTCTGGAGATCACAGACGCCGAGCCCATCAGGCGGCTGCGCTCGCACAACAGGGAGCAGCGGAGGAGGGAATTAAACACATTTAGATTTCAGACTTTTTTTTATGTTGACAGATTACATAGCTGTTGTTTATATCTTAAATGAATACCTTTTTGTGTAGCTTGGTCTACTTTTCTCTATTTTCCTGTTCTTAAAAAGCTTTTTGGGCCAGGCTATTTATCCGTCCTTTGGACGGAACAAGTCTGTTGCAACGTGGTAATGGACTTTTAATAAATGAATGTTCAAGTTTGACCAGCCTCCTGTGAGACTTCAAAGGTTTTGATGGAACATGAATAAGAACTGAGATATCCTTGCAGACTAAGTAGGCTCGGAACTTGGTGCACTGAATAAACAACCATTATACACAGGAAGCTGAAAATGCTCGCACAATGTAATGCAAAGTCCGCTTCTGAGATACAGATCGATCTCCTCACCTGTCCCGCCGAGCTGGACCCGAAGAGTCGTTTTCAGCGCTGCTGTCCATGGCACACTCCCCGTCAGCACAACCCTCTCCGTATTCTGGGTAGGAGCGCGTACACATGATGATGGGAGGGCCCAGCTGGGCCTCGCCGTTCTACACAACACACAACATCAGGGCTTAGCATGGCTACACTTAACATTACAAAACCCCATTTGAGACAGAGTTCAACTTGACGGTACCTGCTGTCGTTTTTGTAATTATTATGCAACTGGAAATGAAACACAGAGAAGTCCCAGTACTGTAGTGCTGGTGCTGAGGGCCAGACTTCAGAGTCATGGTGTTCATACATGGCAAACTGCACCTTAAAACGTACCCAAAGAAAGCTAAACAGCTTCATTCAAGCATATAACATTTCTGAGCCTGCTCGATTCGAAAAAAAAACAATTACAAAATACTTCATGATATTAGAATTAGAGTTGGCATTTCTTATTCATAATTCTCATAAATAGTGAAACCTTAAATTATTATGTTTGTGATCTTTTTAAGGCAGATCTGCAGCACAAATATGTTTATTAAGCCTGTAGACAATTATTTGTTGGCCGGGTCCCACGCCATGCTTTTCTGGTTATCACCGTCCCCTTGTGTTATGAAGGTTGTTCTGCATGTAAACGGTCTGCAGAGTCACAGACCCTCAAAGCGCACCCTGTAGCGAGTACAACTCTAACCCAGAGAAGACCTGCCTGCTGCCCCAGAACGCCTCGTTGGACATTTCTCTTTTTCCATTGTTTTTCTTCCTGGTCATAGTGACGTAACGCTGCGGAGCTTCGCACACACACACTCACTCAGCCTTATCTTTTTCTTTGCTGTGCGGAGCTCCGTACACACACACACACACACACACACACACACACTTGGAGCTCAGGCTGTGAGCGTGTGTGTGCTCAGGCTGAGTTCCGCGGTGTCTCGCTGTCTCGTAGGCCCCACGCAGGAAACGACCCCAGTAATCCAGCTCACACTGTCCGCTCCTCGCAGCAGCGAGCCCCGCAACGTCCCGCCAACACGGCACCCAGACCCCACGCAGCATTCTCATCTGTTTGTCATTACTGCTGTCATTTCCTGGTTGCTAACGCCATTGTAACATAATCACTGATGTTCCGCTGTAACGGTGGTGGACTCATCAGAACAGAGTGGGCGAGCTGACCAATCAGAGTGCAGTGAGCTCATAGAGAGGGGGGGCAGGAGCTCCAACAAGCCGTGTAGGACAGAGTGAATACACAGACTATACAGAGACGCTGTTTGAGAAACCAATGTGAGTTTGGAACATTGAACAATGTAAATCTATTCTAGTAGACCTCAACCATGGAATCATGATCAGTAGAAATGGCCGTGACCTGGGACCTCAAAAAGTTGTGCTTCCTGCAATTTGAACATTGCACTAGAACTTATGGCGATGTTGATAGAATTGAGATAAATGTGAGGCCCGAATGATTTCCCGAGCTAGTACTTCATGTTCCCATTATTAACTACTATCTACAGCCTTTTATTGGTTCACACAGACTAATGCGCAATATATCAAGGAGTTTAATTTAAGGAAAATAATGTGTTAAATGTAAGAACATTTGTTATCTTGGAAAATGGGAATTGAGAAAATTGCACATATCTTAGAAGGTTGAACATTAGAATATAATTGAACAGCATGCTTTGTTTTATATTTATGCTATACTCTTTATAAACATGAAACCACTTTTAAAAACATTTACTCCTGCAATAATAACCACAATTCAAGTATTTCAAGTTGTACATAAGATCTTAGCATTGTTCCGTCTCTTAAAGAACCCTGAGACGGATGTGACACATTTAAAATATTTGTATAAGATGTCAAAAAACATACAGAGCCTAAGGTGCTTGCCACACGAGGATGATAACGGTCGTATCTGCTACAGTTCTCTATCAGACAGACGGTCCGGCCACACGAGGCCGACACGGACACGCAGAAAACGATAACGGGTCCCAAGGTGGGTAGATCTGCAAACTAAACGCTCTGGGGGGGGCAAACGGCTCCGTGTTTACGCCTATACTGTTACGATTTGGGAAAGGTAGGACCCAAAAGCAGACTACAAAAAAAGGTAAGTTGGTCTCGAAAACAAAAGAGAGCTTTATTTTAAAAGCTGATGGCAAAAACATGGCATAAAACACAAAGGAAGCACAAGGAAGATACAATACCAAAAAGCTGACGGTGACTGACATGGAGGGAGACGGGAAAAACAAACAATGAACCGGGAACACAGGAAGAGACTAAATACAGGGAGGGGTAATCACGAGACGAGAAACAGCCGGGCAGGGGAGGAGAAACACAAGGGCAACAGGTGAACACAATCAGACAATCAGACACACCAGGGAAACTAACGACAGGGAGGAAGACACAGGGAGAGGGACCAGACAAGACACAAGGAGGAAAACATGAAACAGGGAGAACAGAACAGCAAAATAAACCCAAACCTAGACACACAAAACTAAAAACGTGACAAAACACAAGAATGGTGACATATACGATCATGTCCTGATAACGATGACGCAATAGCCCCGACTCTCCCCACCTCTCCTGCTCAGAGATCAGCTGCTGGGCTCTCAGAAGAGGGGGAGGAACAGAGAGGCTCCGTTTTGTATTCTTATATTATTATATAGAGTCGTTATCAATTTGTTTTAAAGCTCAATAAATAACAAAGAAGACCTCTGACCGGCACTTTTCTAATTTTGTCCAGAAGATTTAAACTTTAACGGTCATGTTGACCGGCGAAAAAAAATCTAACTGAAACTCTGCCGCACGGTCCCCTCGTCCCTTGGAAGAGGCGGAGGTGGGTGTTTGTCATCTGCTGGTGGACTATCGGGGAGATTTACAGCAGGAGCAAACGCTTGCCCCGAGGAGGGAGAAAAAGAGTCCACAGCGGAGAATAAACAGAAGGGCAACCATGGCAACCATACACGGGAAGTCTTTTTGGCTGCTTTTGTGGCAGACTACAGCGCCACTTCCAGGCCTGACATATGTACTACAGCGTCTCCAGCGCTTTGGAGCGGTCTCGTGTGAACGGACACGTTTCTGGTGCCTGTTGCGTGTGGCCGGAAGATTTTTTTGATATCGATTGCGGTCCGTTTGCGTTATCGTCCTCGTGTGGCTGCAGCCTAAAGGAGCAGCTCCAGTTGAAACCTCACATACGACTGTGACAACTGTCAGGGACACAGTCACTTTTTTTTTTTTTTTTAAAGCTCATATAACCTGACCTGGGATTCAATATGTCTTGAATAAAATAAAATTCAACTTGCAGACACCTTGATAAAGTAGACCTCTTGACATATCAGACACTGAGTGGGATAACATAGCATGGCCACATCTGTGTGCCATCAATAATGCACGTGCACGTCTGGCTTCACCCAACACAAAGGCCGATTCCACACTCAGCTGAGTGAGGCTCCTTTTTTAAGGTGTGGGTGTAAATACTGTCCTGAACATCTTTTCCATTTGAAATGTGATATTTAGGAGCTGATTGGCTTTGGTAACAGTACCTGTAAATATTCCAAACTGTACAAACAAATGCACATGTTTACCACTTTCTACAATATACATGGGTATATTTGATACTAATAAACGATACAATACAATACAAAGGGTCTATTTCTAGTTACTATTTAAACGCAGCGTGTTCCCTGACCAACACAAACAGACTCCATGTGCATGGGGGGAGGGTTATTGGAATTGAGCCACACACACACACACACACACACACACACACACACACACACACACACACACACACACACACACACACACACACACACACACACACACACACACACACACACACACACACACACACACACACACACACACACACACACACACACACACTGCTTAAGAGACTGCTGGTAGGGTCTATTCATCAATTATACACACGTTTCTGTCTGAGATAAACAGTGTGTAGGTATGGGTATAGGGAAAACAGTAAAAGAGGATCTTAATTGTGGTTTTCTGTGGAGAGTTGTTATGTTCTAACAACTTTTTCTTTCTTTTTTTACCAAAACAGTACCTGGACACTGACTTTATATTTAAGAATTGTGTATTTCACTGCCTGTTTACATCATGCAACATAAGATAAACAAGGAGGCATTGTGCTGGTTAGTGACATGTGTCTAACCATCTACCTCCTTTTTAAAGGCTCGTGGAGTTCCACTGCATTTTAACATGACAGCGTGTGTATTGTTAATCGCTGAAGGATAACCTTCTGAATTGTGTGTCTGTGTTGATCCAACTGCCTCTCCCTCAGCAGACATGGTTAATCAACAGAACCCAGAACTCCTGTGTGCCTTCACAAAGACCAACACCAAGCTGCATGCACCGATAATAAAACACCAAAGTGGAAGATGTCTCACCCCCCCCCCCAAGTTCCAACAGCAGAGTGGGCAAGGTGTCAATCAAAAGTTGTATTTAGCCAAACTAAGTGAAAACACCTGTGTACCTAAAATGCTGTGTGGACATGTACTAAATGCACCATGCACCACACACACACACACACACACACACACACACACCCTCCTAACAAATCAATTGTGACTGCAATGTCTCCTCTCCACTATGTGTGTGTGTGTGTGTGTGTGTGTGTGTGTGTGTGTGTGTGTGTGTGTGTGTGTGTGTGTGTGTGTGTGTGTGTGTGTGTGTGTGTGTGTGTGTGTGTGTGTGTGTGTGTGTGTGTGTGTGTGTGTGTGTGTGTTCTCTAAACAAAAATACCGCTTTCCTTTATGGTGGAGGTGGGCCCAGAATCCACTGTGATCCTAAAGATGGAGGCTCAGTGTGAAGAACACACACATCACTGCAGCAGCTCACTCGCTTATCTGAACACAAACCCAGGTTGCGGTCGAATAGTCCATTTAGCTTAGGAACCTTCCTAACGGAGTGAAATGACCCGGAAGTACCTCAGTGGCAGCCATGATAAGTGCCGTTCCAATTCTCTAGATCAAGGGTTCCCAATCTTTTCAGCCTGCGACCCCCAAAATAACAGTGCCAGAGACTGGCGACCCCCCACTATCACGTGGTGAAAAAGAAAAACGTGTGCACAGGACGCACGCACTAATAGGCGTATCCAAACACGCGCATTACGACAACACACAAGAACAGAACAGCCTGACAACCATGATATGATTTTACATATAGCAATTTGGGGAATACGCTATGTGTCAGCGTTAATCTCACCCAATGAGACGGGTGGGCAATATGCATGGAGCACAGCAAATCCATCCTGGGCTTAATTTTGGAGACGGCCACTCGGAGATCATCCTCCACGTTTAGACGAGATCTGTATTTGTTTTTTATGTATGTCAGTGCCGAGAAAGTCTTTTCGCACAGGTATGTGGAGCCAAACGGCGTCAGCACGTCCATCGCGGCCTTGGAAAGCTGTGGGTATTCCCTCTCAGCTGAAATCCAGAACTCAGCCAGCGTCTTCGCATTAAAGGCTGTCTTTAATGTGCGGTCACTTGACGGTTCAGTCAGTGCGTCCTCCATGTCGGATGACAGATGACTTGCGGTCGTTACGCTAAATGGTGATCTGATCCAGTCATATTTCTCCGGAGCTGCTTCCTCTGGGAGATACTTGTTAAGTGTTCCAGGAGGGCTTGCAGGTGGGTAGTGATAGACTCACAGAGTTAACACTAAGATCATTCTCCTCTATGAATTCCTCCAGCTCAGGAAACATATCAATCCTGCCCATTTCAACTCGCGCAGTCCAGCGACTTTCCACTTTCCTCTTGAATGCACAGATGTTATCATTCAAGGACATGATGCTTGTGTTTTCACCTTGCAATGACAGGTTAAGTCCGTTCAGTCTGTCAAATATGCAATCTGCCAGCCTTGTTAACCAGTCAGGGTCTGTCAGGTGGTCCGCGAGCTGGGACCCGTGCTCCGTGAGAAATAAGCGCACCTCGTCCCGCAGTTCATACAGGCGGCTGAGAACATTCCCCTTGAAAGCCACCTGACTTCTGAGGGGGACAGCAGGCCCTGATGCTCCGATCCCAGTTCGTTGCAGAGACTGGCGAACAGCCTGGCATTGAGTGGACGGGATTTGATGACCATTTTTATCGCCGTCTCAAGAACACTTTTAAGCTCTGGGTCAAGCGTTTTACTCGCTAGAGCTTCTCTGTGGATAATACAGTGCGTAAAGATAACGTGGGGCGCCACTTGTAAGACTCTTGATTTTAGTCCTCTCGTTTTCCCCAGCATTGCTCCAGCACCATCTGTACACACACCGATGCACTCATCCCAAGACAGTCCCTCTTCTTTTATTTTGTTGTCAAGTTTTGTGAAAATGTCCTCGCCTGTGCACTTCAGCTCCAGCGGGGTGCAACACAGCATGTCCTCATCAAGGATTCCATCCAAACTGTGTCTGGCGAAAACAAGCAGTTGGGCAGAGTTTCTTCACTCTGTCAGCTGACACTTGATGCCCTGGGCCATGTCCGTGATGCGCCGGGATATGGTCCCGGCAGACAGCGGCACTGCTTCCAGCTCCCGTGCCTGTTTCTCCCCATGCATTGCCCTACTCATAGCGATAGCAGCAGGTTAGGGTTAGGGTGTTGTGTGTGGCTTTTATGCCTGTGCAATTAAATATGCCACCTCATATGATGCCTTTTGAGCCTTGGTAGGGATTGTTGCTTGGTTAGTTAGAACTTTCTTTTGGCCTTGCAATTCTCTCTGCTTTCGGCGGAAAAACTCTGCTGGTTTAGTAGCAAGAGAGGGGTGCTTCGTGTTTAAATGTCTTAACATTTTTACGGGCTTTAAGCTCTCATGTGCAAGAACCTCAGTGCACACTACACATTGGGGATGTTGTGCTTCATTGATAATGAGGCATGTGAATCCGTACTGGATGTATTCCTCTCGATACTTGCGACACTTGGATGAAGGCTGGTCTGACTGCTTATGGACCGCCTCACGGTACGTCCACACAGCAGCTTCAGAAGAATCTTCCACCGCTTCCAACGCTTCTCTGCCCATTGACTTTGAATGGGGATGACGTCACTTTGCCTCGCTTTTTGCCGAACTGCATTGTGGGGGAGCGAAGCGAAGATTTCCAGGATGTCCAGGATTAAAAAATTGAGCAATGTTCAACTTTTGAAGCTGAGCTGAGCCAGCCAATCAAACACGTTTATGCAAATCTGACAGTAGAAGCGCTAGCCAATCAAACCGCGTGTAAGCAGGGAGAACCAGACCGCAGTTCATTTCCTCATATTCTAAACGAGAAATTACGGTAGCAAATCACCCGGTTCTTTACGACCAGAACTATTAACGGGATACAAACCGGAGGAACCAGGCATGGAGGGAGGTGGCAGAGATGGTGGGTGAAACTGGTAGGTTTTCGCCTGTTTGGGGAGTTTATATATATATATATATTGCTCGCATAAAATCCCCGGGGTTTTTTGCTTTGTATGTCGGGGGCGGGAGATTCATGTGATTGGTTGTTGGTCACATTGCTCGCAAAAAATCCCCAAGCTGTCAGACACGCCCAGCTCCAAGATTTTCAAGATTTTTGAAAAGCTGCTGTGTGGACGTACCGTTACGGTTGTCGTCGTCGTCTCCTCCTCCTCCTCCTCCTCCCACGCAAGAAGTCGACGGCCTTTGTGATGGCGGCTCTCCGCTCTCCTCCGCTGCCTTCTCCGCTGGCCTGTCCGCCTTCTCACTAGTTGGTATTAACCAACGTTTCATTTTGAAAAATGTATTAAAGCTCTGTTCAGAAGAAATATACTAGTATAGTTGATGTGTGTTTTACGTCTCTGATAGTTACTGTGGTGCTGTAAAGTGACCTTTGAGCTGCAAATGACTGTCGTAAATCTGTCAGAATCAAAATTCCTTTATTTGTCCCGCTTACCTATTAAACAGACTTACATAATACAAAATGTCTATGCACACGTTATTATTAAATAATAATAATTTTAAAAATAATTTAAATAATAATTTTTAAATATATTAAAAAAAACAATTAAAACACCTCAGGGGTCACATCAAGAGGATTCTGAAAACATCTCGCGACCCCCGTCGGGTGCTTATTAAGCATTTTAAAACGTATGTGGTAAGTTGCCAAAGTGCTTTGTTTTGAACGTTCATCAGTATTATAATCAAAAAGAGAAATATGAATGTTGGTTTTCACTGAAATGATCAAATAAAGTCAACATGTCAGTCTTTACTGAGCTGTGTGGGGTTTGTTCAACTTTTAAAAGATGTTTGAATGGTGATATACACAGTGATAGATGTTAAGGACTAACGTTTATAATAAATACATCTGTATTGATTTTAAGATCTTTAGTTCATACAATCATGGATTAATGTGGACCGGAGGGAGAGGGTGACGAAGAGCATACATTTCACTTTCCTTTTTTATTTCAATTCCAACTTTGGTCATGAAGAATCTGTTTCTCTGTTGTCCCCGTTCATAAAGCAAAGCAGCAGCATCAGAGCACGGTGCAGAGTCTCTAGATGAGTTCACAGCAGTCCCTCGTTCTTATTAAACATCCATGTTGTAGTCCGCTATAGAAAACTGTGGTTTCCATAGTTTCCCCACAGCAGCAGACGCATAAAATGACGTCCGCTGGCGCAATACGTCGGATAGTGAAAGTGCAGTCGGATTCTCAAAGCACCGCAGTCTCTTTTACTAAGTCCTTTTGAATTCTCCTATCCACTATCCCTTAACCCCGTGACGTTTCACTCAGAGGTCAAGGAATAGACGATAGGGTACGATAGGAGCTGATTTTTGGACTATGCGACTGCAACCCAGGCTTTAGCTGGGACAAAGCCGCATCTCTCTCTCTCTCTCTCTCTCTCTCTCTCTCTCTCTCTCTCTCTCCTCTCTCTCTCTCTCTCCTCTCTCTCTCTCTCTCTCTCTCTCTCTCTCTTCTCTCTCTCTCTCTCAATTCAATTCAAAGGGGCTTTATTGGCATGAAAGTTAAATTAAACAATGTTGCCAAAGCATCACAATACAAAATAATTAACAACATTAACATACATTTCAAATGTTTACATATTATTGATGATATATATACAGTGATATAATTACATTTCAACACGTTGTGTGTGTGTGTGTGTGTGTGTGTGTGTGTGTGTGTGTGTGTGTGTGTGTGTGTGTGTGTGTGTGTGTGTGTGTGTGTGTGTGTGTGTGTGTGTGTGTGTGTGTGTGTGTGTGTGTGTGTGTGTGTGTGTGTGTGTGTGTGTGTGTGTGTGTGTGTGTGTGTGTGTGTGTGTGTCATTCACTGTCCCTCAGGTTGTGGCATGTGTATACATATTGGGCAGCAAGGTGTGCTTTGTCTCCTAGGAGTACTCTCAGTCTTGAGAGGTCATCAACCTCCTTGAAACCTGGGATTACAGAGTTCAACTTGTTCCAGTAAACGCTCCTTACTTCGTTGAATGTTTGGCACTTCAGGAGGAAGTGCATCTCTGTCTCGGTCTCACCTGTCGTACAGTGACCACATATTCTGTTCTCTTTTGGTTGCCAGGATCTTTTGAGTCTTCCTGTTTCGATTGCCAGTCTGTGGTCACTGAGCCTGTACTTGGTTAGGATCTGTCTCTGCTTTCTATCTCTGACAGTAGAGAGATATTCTGCCAGCTCGTACTCTCTGTTCAGAGCCAGGTAACATTCTAATCTGCTTTGGCTTCTCGTCTCGTCTTCCCAATGTTGTAAATAGTTGTCTTTACATTGTGCTATAATGCGTTTGACTGCGATTGGTGTTTGGAGAGTAGTGCTGCTGAGAGACTGGTCAGAGTGGCTCTGAGAGGGGGCAGCTAGCCTCAGCACCAGCTGCCATAGGGGACTCTCTCTGGGTCAGCTCTTGGCTCTGGAGGGGGCAGCTAGCCTCAGCACCAGCTGCCATAGGGGACTCTTTCTGGGGTCAGCTCTTGGCTCTGAGAGGGGGCAGCTAGCCTCAGCACCAGCTGCCATAGGGGACTCTTTTCTGGGGTCAGCTCTTGGCTCTGGAGGGCTTTGGAGTGGAGGGTGTCTCGGGGGCTGGATCTAAGGTGGTTAAAGAATGTTAGTGCTCTCTTTTGAGTGTTGATGATCAGTGGGTATCTGCCTAATTCTGCTCTACATGCATTTGTTGGTGTTTTTCTCTGAACACGTAAAATGTATCTGCAGAATTCTGCATGTAAAGACTCTGTTGGATGTTTGTCCCAGCGGGCATAGCTCTGGTGACTGAGTGGACCCCATACTTCACTACCGTACAGCGCAATGGGCTGGATCACACTATCAAAGATTTTGAGCCAGATTTTAACTGGAATTTGGACATTATAAAATGTTCTCTTAATTGCATTTAGAGCTCTTCTGGCTTTTTCTTTGAGTGCATTCACTGCCATGTTGAAACTTCCCGATGCTGTTATGGTTAAACCGAGGTAGGTGTAACTCATACTATGTTCGATGATATGATTGTTTATGGTAAACTGGTATTTGTTCTCCTGACATCTGGGGCGTTTTTGGAAAACCATGACATTAGTTTTCTTCATATTGACTGCCAGGGCCCAGTCCTTACAGTACTGGTCTACTATGTCCAGCTGCTGTTGGAGTCCTTGTTCAGTAGGAGACAGCAGAACAAGGTCATCAGCATAAAGCAGACACTTCACCTCTCTATCTAGGAGGGAGAGGCCAGGAGCAGCACAGTGATCCAACTGAACAGCAAGTTCATTTATATATATATTAAATAAAGTGGGACTTAAATTGCAACCCTGACGAACGCCTCTTCTCTGGGTGAAGAATTCAGTTTGTTTGTCTCCAATTTTAACAGCACATTTATTCTCTAAATACATTGATTTAACCAGATCGTACATTTTGCCCCCTATACCACAATGTAGAAGTCTATAATAGAGCCCTTCGTGCCAAATAGAGTCGAAAGCTTTTTTGAAATCAATGAAACAAGTGAATATTTTACCATGTTGTGTTTGGTGTACATGTTTGTTAACTAAAGTGTGAAGGGTATACACATGGTCGGTGGTGCGGTGTTTTGGAAGGAAGCCAATTTGATTTTTACTCAAGATGGATTGTTGGTTAAGGAAATCTTGTATTCTTTTATTTAGAATGCTACAGAATAATTTCCCCAGACAGCTGCTGACACAGATGCCACGGTAGTTATTAGGGTCTGATTTGTCTCCACTCTTATGAATGGGGGAAATGAGCCCTTTGCACCAGATGTCAGGAAAACATCCTGACTGCAATACGATATTGAACAGCTTTAACACTGTACCCTGCATCTCTGGGGTGCTGCATCGGAGCATTTCGTTTTTAATGTTGTCTGGGCCACAAGCTTTCCTTGGCCGGAGAGATTGTGTCTGTGTGGTCAATTCTTCCCAAGTCATTGGGAAATCAAGAGGGTTTTGGTTGTCTTTAATAGTTTCTTCTAATGTTTGGAGTTTCTCTTTTGTAATACACTGATTTGAATTTATTAGATTTATTGGTATGTCTTTGTACAAACTTTCAAAATGTTCTCTCCAGATGTCACCGTTTTGGATGGGTAATGCTTGTGGTTGTTTTGTGTTGAAGTTGTTCCACAGATCCCAGAATTGATTTTGATCAATGGCTTTCTCAATATCCTCAAGTTTCATGTGGGTATAATTTTGTTTTTTGTTCCTTATTGTACATTTATATTTGTTTAAGACGTCATTGTATCTAATGCGTAAGGCTGGGTTGTTTGGTTGCCGATGTTTTTCATTTGCTATTTTTCTCAGGTCTTTTCTGATGGTCTTGCATTCTTGGTCAAACCATTTGTCAGCGTTTTGCCTTTTAACAGGCTTCCGTTTTTGCTTTATAAGGTCAGCTTTAATAGCTGCCTTGTGAAATATCATATTGATATAATCAATGGCCATGTTTACACCATCTTTGGTAGGACCATATTGATTTTGGTCAAATAGTGACATGTCATTTATCAGATCAGGTGAGTTCAAGGCCATGGTGAATTTGTCTCCACTGTCTGGGGCCCATCTGTAAGTAGGATGTAATGTGTACAGCTTACTGGGTTCCCTTGTTGTGTCACTCATTGGACCTGAGAGTTTAAAGAACACATTGATTTGGTTGTGGTCTGAAAAGGGGGATTGCTGTCTGACAGTGAATGCACTGATAGTGGAGGGGTCCATGTCAGTGATTGCATAGTCTACTACACTAGACCCTAGAGCTGAGGAGTATGTGAATCTCCCTAAAGAGTCCCCTCTGAACCTCCCGTTCACTATGTACAGGCCTAAGGCCCGACAGAGATGCACTATCTCTTTGCCATTCTGATTGATTTCAGAGTCAAGGCTGTTCCGATGGCTGACGGTTGGTGTGGTAAACAGGGGGGGTTCACCAAATACATGGTGGCTGCCCTGTGGGTCTATGACATCAGGTTCAATTCCTGTTCGTCCGTTCAGATCTCCAGTTAGAAGCACATTTCCCTGGGCCTGAAAATAGGCGATTTCTGAATGGAGAGTTTCAAAAATGTCTTCTTCAAAATAAGGAGAATCTACTGGGGGAATATAAATAGCACACACGTATAGATTCCTGTCAGTTATGCCCAGGGTTTGATCTAACCTTAGCCAAATGTGGGATTTACCTTGTTTTACTACTGAGATCTGACGGCAAAGATCTCCTTTATACCACACCAAGATCCCCCCCGATGTTCTGCCCTTGCGTATGTTTTTTGATTTTATAGAGGGCACCATGACTTCATTATAACCTGGAGGACAGTGAGTGAGCAGATCATTTTTACACCATGTTTCTGTTAATATAATTAGATCAACATCTTTGATAGATTCTAAGAACTCTGGATTCTCACTCTTGACCTCAAAGGTTGAGGAGTGGAGTCCCTGAATATTCCAACAGCTTATATGAAAAGAACGCATCTTTTTTTTCAAAAACAAACAATCAAAATGAACCTGTATAGTGAGACAAATATATATAAAAAAAAGAAAAAACTATTTTCACTAATATTACTATTACTACTGATTACTACGATAACATATATATGTAATGTCTTAGCTGGACAGAAGTCGGGTGCACAGGGTGTGCAGCATTATCCTGATGTCTCCCAGTTCAGAGGTAGCAGGGGGAGGGAGGGTGGCAGCAGGCTGGGCTACAACTGCAGCATAGCTCCGCTGCTGTAGGCGGGGAGGGAGACGAGGAGCAGCTGTTGCTGCATATCTCTGCTGCTGATGTTGTGCAGGTGTTGAGCTGGGTGAAAGTAGCCTCCTCTGGGTGTGTTGGGGGCGTGGGGAGTGGGAGGTCCAGGCTGAGCTGTTGTGTCTCCTCACAGCAGGGGTGGTGATCCTGGGGTGGTGATGGGGAGGAAGCGGTCTGGGAGGGTCTATTGGGCCTCTAGAGGAGGGGGTGGGAGGGGTGCGTCCCAGGGCTGCATCTTTGAGGGTCTTTGCAAATATCCCCACCCTCTCTCTGTGTAGGTGGAGTCCATCATAGAGGTCCCAGGGGCCAATGGTTGAGTGGAGGGCCAGGTGGACATTTGGTAAGGTGGCACATCCTTTTCTGATCTCCATATTAATGTCATGGATGACATGAGGAGGGGTGTCTGTCCTAGGCAGCAGGGTGGAGACCACAATGCGGGTGTCGGGGAATTCCTTACTGGCCTGCTCCGCCATTTTCCTCACTGCCTCAGCAGTGTCCCTACGGAGGCTGTGCAGGTCATTTGTTCCCGTGTGGATCACCAGGTACTGAGGGCTCCTGAGGGTCTCCTTTTTCAACAGCTTCATGGCCTGGCCTGTGGTGCTGCAGTGTTTAGACAGCACCTTTTTATCAGGAAAAAGCTTTCTTGGGTCCAGGAACTTCCCGTTTGAGTCAGCCAGCAGGACCACTTGTGGGTCTTGTTCTTCAGGCTGAGTAGAGGGAGGCTGGGGTGGGCAGAGCTGGCTGTGGGCAGCTGGCTGTGGGCAGCTGGCTGTGTGGGTGTATCAGGAGGGGCCAGGGTGTTGTTGGGCTGGGTGCTGAGCAGAGAGGGTGGGCCAAGGACACTGGCAGGGAGAGTCTGTGTCTCTCTACTCGTCATTGTGAGGACTGATGAGAGTTTCTCTGTCAGGTGCTGGACCTGCCTGGTGAAGCTCTTCTCTCTACACTCCAGCATCCTCCCTCACCTTGGCTAACTGAACACGGAGCACACTGTTCTCCTGTTTGAGTGCCTCTACACTTCCTCTGAGGTCAGACGCCAAGGCCTCGTTGTCGCTCTTGAGCTGCTGGAGGTCCTCTTTAAGCTGCTGCAGAGTGTTGTCTGGGGGACCAGACTTCTCTCTCTCTCTCTCTATCTCTCTCTCTCTCTCTCTCTCTCTCTCTCGTTGCTAAGCAACAGTTCAGCAGGGTTGATCTCCATTGCAACACACGCAGCAATTCATAATATTTAATAGGGATGTATGACATTGAATACTTAGTAATAATGATAGATTATTATTGCAGTTGTTAAATGTTGGAAACATCGTTTAATTTGTATAAAAAATATAGTTATATATTTAAAACAATCTCTGATGACAATCATGTTTTTCCCCGACATGTTTCTAAAACTGTTCCTTCAAAAACATGTCACCAGCAGTTCCCTTGATATCCATTTTTGAAGAAGTACAAAAACATACATTATAATTATTATTTTGAACTTGTATTTGTCCCGTGTTAAAAGAAGATGTGACATATCAAAATTGTTTGTATCAATAAGTCAACATCCGGACATACTGTACTTAATGTTAGGAAAAATCTCACTCGTCACCGGCTTGATCTTCAATATCAGGATACTGATATGTATTTATTATCCTTGCAAGAGTGGAAGTAGTCATCACATACAGAGGTTGCATGGGACAAATAGTTCCCTGAGTAGTGTCCTTGACATGCTTATATACAGGGGTGCACATAACTTTGATATATCGTATAAGGCTTCGCCCTCTAAGGCTATCGCTATTGGGTAATCCCACTGCGCATGCGCAGCACTGACAGACTTAATCCACGCGTGACGTGGATTAGCGGATGCTCTCGCTGCTGTATTACTCAGAGTGGCGGTGCACAGTGTTTGAAATGGGGGGGGAGCCAGGGGAGCTTGGCTCCCCTAAAGAGGGTGGGAGCGCCCCTGAAGGCCGACTTTGAGATAAATAGGGGGAGCAAAAAAAAAATTGTGCTAATTTTTGTCACATAGATTAGAAATGTTGAGTTTCTGTAAATGTAAAAGTTCTTGAAATAAATAATAGTCATTGTTCATTACAGTTTCTATATTTGTGAATATAGCTGGATTCTTCACGCTACTTATGTCGCTATGGTTACGGCGGCGATGCCGGCGGCGTATTTGAAATGTTCGTATTGATATTTTTTTAACTCTGGCTTTGTAATAAAAAATATAGCGAAACAAAAACAGCCAAGCCTCGCAACTTTTGGATTCACAAGCAAAGAAGCCTAAAAATTACAACGTGAACCAAACAACTTTTAGTTGTCCGGCTGTAAGCGGCGTTAGGGTCGAGTTTGACAGCTCCACACCGAGGGAAAGGCCTGCCGATGCGGAGCCTGAAGAGGCTTCAACAACGGCCACAGCCGCCGGCGCCACTGCACCTGCAACCTGACGATGCCCATGACCTGTCTTTTAACTGAATACAGAAAAGATGGAGTGAGTGGAATGAAAGGTATCCATGGCTTTTCATAACAAATAAAAAATGTGGATGTGAGATTTGCAAAGAGGCAACAAGTATATTGATCTCCCTGCCGCTCGTAGAAAAATCCACCGGAGTGCACCTTTAAAAAGAATATAGGGCTCCCCCAAAATGGGTAATTCGAACATTGTGTGCATGTGTTCGATGGACAGATGGATGATAATAAGCAGCAAGGCTCTCCGGTTAAGCCGGCTGTCCCAAAACCTGTCGGTTAGTAGGCAGCATGGCTCGCTGCATAAACCGGCTGTCTTTAAAACCTATTGGTTTTTAGGAAGCTCGGATTTTTTCCTGTCCCAGACGTATCTCCTACACACGGTCATAATGAGCCCACAAGTGCCATTATTACAGTGTGGACAGCACTGCACGCACCTCCGCTCATCCCTCAGGGGTGTTGAGCGTGAACGCACCTCAATGTCCGGTTTACGAGCCTTCTCCTAAACGGCGACATAATAAGAGCCTGTGTGAAATGCAGCGTGTGGAGGGCTCTGGCGTGGCTCGTCACCATGACAACCACAGCACATCCAGAGCAGGTTCGTGCGCTATCAGATTATTACTCAGAGTGGTGGCGCGTGTGTCTGATGAGCAGGCGGATGGGCAGAGGGTAGTCTACACTCTGCAGTTCGCCTCTCCCCCCCGCAGTTCAACGGGATACAGGAAACAAACCTGTCATCCCAGGAACAGTGTCTCACGCTCCTTTCAGAGCTGCAGGAACTCTTGTTAAAAAAAGGCTTTTTCATGGGTTCCTCAAGGGGAAGAAAATCAGGGGTTTTTACTCCAGCTATTTTCTGGTCCCGATAGAGACGGAGCGGGGGGAATGAGACCCATCCTCGATCTGTCAGTGTCCAACAAGGAAAGGGCCTTTTCCCATGCTGACGATCAAACAGGTGCTGGAGTGTGTTCACCAGGGAGACTGGTTCACTTCCATAGACCTGAAGGATGCATACTTCCACGTAACCATCATCCCGAAACACAGCAAATTCCTGCGTTTCTCATTCCTGGCTCCACGCACTTTTTCAAAGTGTGTGGGGATGGCTCTGGAGCCGCTACACAGAATATGGATGAGAGTGTTATTTTACCTGGACGACCGGCTGTGGCTGGCTCTGTCACGATTCTCATGTTATGTCACGTTTGTAGTTTTGTCTGTGTTGGTGTTTTTCTTGTCTTTGGGTTTCCTGTTTTATTGTGTAAAGTGTTCACCCCCGTTTCCTGCCTGTCTGCTTTCTGTCTGTTTCCCTCCCTGATTACCCGATTGTGTTCACCTGTTGTCCTTGTGTTTCTCCTCCCCTGTCCAGCTGTGTCTTGTTCTGTGATTACCCTTCTGTGTATTTAGTCTAGTCTTCCCCTGTGTTCCATGTCGGTTCATTGTTTCCCCTCCATGTTATTCCACGGTCTGTGTTCCTTGTGCTGCTTTGGATATTTTGGATTCTGCTTTGTTTTTGCCACAGCTTTATTATTTAATAAAGCTCGCTTTTCGTTATTCTGCATTTGAGTCCTACCTGCTTCACCCATTCGTAACAGAATGAACCGACCACATTTGGACTCAGCAGATTTTAATGTTTTGGCCCCACAGGCGGAATGTCTTGGGTACTCTCTGGAGTACATTTTTTACACCTGGAAGAACGCCTCATCTAGACGGGGTAAAGAGGCTGCTTTGAAGGAGGCACGCCGGGAGGTTGCTCGCAAGCCCTGGCTCAGGAGCTTGTTGCCTGAGTGGCTACAAACCTTTACAAGTAGCCCTGAAGAATTGTCACAAGCTTATAACCCTTTCCTGGGATCCGACTACTGTCCTGTTGAAGGTCCACAGAGTCTCCAAAAAGCCTCTAGGAGACGCAGGGCCAGGATTCCAGCCCGTGCTCCAACAGCCATGATCCCGGCTTCAGTTCCGGTTTCCACAGCCATGGATCCATGCACCAGTGCCGGCCCGCAGAGCTATGTTTCCTTGCTCGATTACCTGGCCCACACAGCCATGGTCCAGGCCTCTGTTCCGGTTCCAGCGGCTCCAGTTCCAACCTCAGACCTTTTCTCAGGAACCATTCTGGCGTTTGGAGGTCCACGGAGCCTCCAAAAGGTCTCTGGAAGATGCAAGGCCAGGATTCGGCCAGGATTCCAGCCCGTACTCCAGCGGCTCCGGCTCCAGTGCCGGTCCCAGCAGCCATGGTTACAGCCCCAGTTCTGGCCCCAGCAGCCATGGTTCCGGCCCCAGTCCTGGTCCCAGCTGCCATAGTCCCTCCTCAGGTCACTTTCCTAGTCCCTTCTCTAGTCCCTTCTCCAGTCCCACCTCTAGTCACTTCTCTAGTCCCATCTCTAGTCCCTACTTAAGTCCCTTCCCAAGTCCCTTCCCAAGTCCCTTCTCTAGTCCCTCTCTAGTCCCATCTCCAGTTCCCTCTCGAGTCCCCTCTCCAGTCCCCTCTCGAGTTCCATCTCTAGTCCCTACTCAAGTCCCGCCTCTAGTCAATTCCCTAGTCCCCTCTCTAGTCCCTCTCTAGTCCTCTCAGTCCCTCTCGAGTCCCTCTCAGTCCCTCTTAGTCCCTCTCGTCCCCTTTAGTCCCTCCTTTAGTCCCTCCTCTAGTCCCTCCTTTAGTCCCTGCTCTAGTCCCTCCTTTAGTCCCTCCTTTAGTCCCTCCTCTAGTCCCCTCTCTAGTCCCTCCTCGAGTCCCCTCTCTAGTTCCCCTCTCAAGTCCCCTCTCGAGTTCCCTCCTCTAGTTCCTCCTCTAGTCCCTCCTCTTGTTCCTCCTCTAGTCTCTCCTCTAGTCCCCTCTGGAGTTCCGTCTCTAGTTCCCCTCTCGAGTCACGTCTCAAGTCCCTACCCAATGTCCTGGTCTGTTGGAGGTTCCGCTGGGGGTCCTGCCAACTCCATGTCCTGTCCCGTTGGAGGCCCCGTCGACTACTCCTCTGCCGGGGGTCCTACCAATCGTATGTCTGTCCCGTTGGAGGTCCCGCCGTCTACTCTCCTGCCGGGGGTCCTGCCAGCTTCTTGTCCTGTCTCGTTGGAGGTCCTGCCGTCTACTCTCCTGCCGGGGGTCCTGCCAATCCTATGTCCTGTTCCTCTGGGGGTCCCGCCGACAACTCTTCTGCCGGGGGTCCTGCCAGCTTCTTGTCCTGTCTCGTTGGAGGTCCCGCCGTCTACTCTCCTGCCGGGGGTCCTGCCAATCCTATGTCCTGTGCCGTTGGAGGTCCCGCCGGCTGCTCTCCTGCCGGGGGTCCTGCCAATCCTGTGTCCTGTTCCTCTGGGGGTCCCGGCGACGACTCTTCTGCCGGGGGTCCTGCCAACCCCTTGTCCTGTTCCGTTGGAGGCCCCACCATCACCTGTCTCACCGGGGGTCCTGCCAACTACTGGTCCTCTTCCGTGGGGGATCCTGCCGAGGCCTGTCCCACTGGCTCCGGGTCCTGCCCGGCCTCCGGAGCTGTCTGGTCTTCGCCCTCGAGCCCGGCCCCCTGAGAGCCGCGGTCTTCTCCCTCGAGCCCGGCCCCCTGAGTGCCGCGGTCTTCGTCCTCGGGCCCGGCCCCCTGACTCTTCCTGCCGCTGCTTATGCCCTCATGCACGGCCCCCTGAGTTTGCCCGCTGTGGCCTTCGCCCCTTTTTGAACTTTGCCTTGCCCCCAGGCCGTCCACCCGAGACCCCCTCCTTGGTCTCTGCCTTGCCCCCGGGCCTTCCGCCCGAGACCCCCTCCTTGGTCTCTGCCTTTCCCCCGGGCCGTCCGCCCGAGACCCGTCCTCCAGACCCCCTCCACCCACCCTTTCTTGGCCCTAGTTAGGTGTCCTCCCTCCGGTCCCCCTCCACCCACCCTGCTGGACCTTTTTTTGGGACGTCTGGGATCCGTCCCTTGAGGGGGGGGGTTCTGTCACGATTCTCATGTTATGTCACGTTTGTAGTTTTGTCTGTGTTGGTGTTTTTCTTGTCTTTGGGTTTCCTGTTTTATTGTGTAAAGTGTTCACCCCCGTTTCCTGCCTGTCTGTTTCCCTCCCTGATTACCCGATTGTGTTCACCTGTTGTCCTTGTGTTTCTCCTCCCCTGTCCAGCTGTGTCTTGTTCTGTGATTACCCTTCTGTGTATTTAGTCTAGTCTTCCCCTGTGTTCCATGTCGGTTCATTGTTTCCCCTCCATGTTATTCCACGGTCTGTGTTCCTTGTGCTGCTTTGGATATTTTGGATTCTGCTTTGTTTTTGCCACAGCTTTATTATTTATTAAAGCTCGCTTTTCGTTATTCTGCATTTGAGTCCTACCTGCTTCACCCATTCGTAACAGGCTCGCTCCAGGGAGGAAGTCGATTTACAGACGGTACAGCTCGTATCTCATCTGTCAAGCCTGGGTTTCATTTATAAACGGGAAGAAGAGCAGTCCTCTTCCCTCCCAGATTATCATTTATCTGGGAGTGGAATACAACTCAGCCACCATGAGAGAGTGGCTCTCACGGCAGAGAGTGGAGAAACTGACAGCACTCCTCCGACGCGTCACACCCCGCAGGATTGTGACAGCCCTCTCTGTGATGCAGCTGTTAGGCATGATGTCAGCTGGTCACGTGGTGATCCCCCTGGGTCTCCTTCACATGAGGAGACTCCAGGGGTGGTTTATTTGCCTGCACATCGACCCTGTGCGCCAGTAGGGACGCATGGTGCAACAAAGCGGCGGCACCAGGGAGGTGTACGATCAGCGCAGCTGCTGAACACAGCCAGGCGGCTGGTGTGCTGGGCGCAAACACACGTACTCTCTATCAGAGCAGTGTATATTCCCGGCGAGTTGAACAGAGGGGCAGTCCTCATGTCCAGAGGAGGTCCTTGCCAAGGGGACTGGCGCCTCCACCCTGAACTGGTCACCCAGGTGTGGACGCGTTCGCACACAGACCTTGGCCCAGGGTGTTATTATACGCTTTCCCACCAGTCCCTCTGATCCCTTGGTTCCTGGACCGAGTGCAGGAGGAGACTGACAGCGGTCTTAATAGCCCCGGAGGGCACAGGAGCGTTCCTGGTTTCCATGCCTACAGCGGATGACGTCAGGGAGACCGTGGGAAATTCCGTGGCGCAGGGGCGCTCTCTCCCAGGTAGAGGGAGCGATCAGCGGTCACCCAGGGTTAGGCCAACGTTTGTGGGCATGGCCCCTGAACGGGAACACTTAGAGGGGCTTGGCCTCTCTCAAGATGTTGTCAGTACCATTCAGGGATCAAGGGCCGCGTCCACCAGAACATCCTACACAGCCAAATGGACAGCGTTCCAGCATTGGTGTGTAGGTAAAAGCCTGGAACCCGTTACGTGCCCCCTGCCTCACGTGCTGTCGTTCTTTCAGCTGTTGCTGGACAGGAATTTGGCTTATAGCACGGTCAAAACATATGCTGCTGCCATTTCATCTTGCCGCGTAGGTTTTGGTGTCAGCGCGGTGTTTAGTCACCCTCTGACAAAACGTTTCCTACGAGGAGTACAGAGACTCAGACCTGTGTCACGCGCTTTGGGCGCCTCAATGGGATTTGGCTTTAGTGTTACGCGCACTGAGTAAAGCTCCATTTGAACCCTTACGGTACGTCCACACAGCAGCTTTTCAAAAATCTTGAAAATCTTGGAGCTGGGCGTGTCTGACAGCTTGGGGATTTTTTGCACGCAATGCGACCAACAACCAATCACATGAATCTCCCGCCCCCGACATACAAAGCAAAAAAACCCGGGGATTTTATGCGAGCAATATATATATATATATATATAAACTCCCCAGACAGGCGAAAACCTACCAGTTTCACCCACTGTCTCTGCCACCTCCCTCCATGCCTGGTTCCTCCGGTTTGTATCCCGTTAATAGCTCTGGTCGTAAAGAACCGGGTGATTTGCTACCGTAATTTCTCGTTTGGAATATGAGGAAATGAACTGCGGTCTGGTTCTCCCTGCTTACACGCGGTTTGATTGGCTAGCGATTCTACTGTCAGATTTGCATAAACGTGTTTGATTGGCTGGCGCTTCCAGCTCAGCTTCAAAAGTTGAACATTGCTCAACTTTTGAATCCTGGAGATCCTGGACATCCTGGAAATCTTCGCTTCGCTCCCCCACAATGCAGTTCGGCGAAAAGCGAGGCAAAGTGACATCATCCCCATTCAAAGTCAATGGGCAGAGAAGCGTTGGAAGCGGTGGAAGATTCTTCTGAAGCTGCTGTGTGGACGTACCGTTAGATCAGGTTCCCCTGAAGTTTTTGTCAGCCAAAGTAGCTCTGCTCTTGGCTCTGACATCAGCTAAAAGGGTGAGGGATTTGTCTGCTCTCTCTGTGGCTCCGTCATGTCTCCAGATCCAAGGAGATGGCAGCTCAGCTGTTTTGCGCCCTAAACCGGCTTTTTGAGAGCGCTCAATAGGGCAGCCTCTGCACAACGCCTGTCACACGGGCTGTGTGAGGTGACAGTCACAAGATGGAGAATACTGGTCCAAAGCAGTATTCAATGTTTAGTTCAGATTAGCTAAGGCCCACGTAAGCCATAAACATGACAGTCATATGTCTATCTCCATAGAGGCTGAATCATCATGTTAATCGTTGTCACATAGCGATCATATGCCTAGAACATTGTGTCCTGACGCTCTTCTAGGTAATCATACATCATGTTACTTACACAGTTACAGTTGGGCCTTTTTTATCATGTGCTACTCTGATATTGCAAGAGTACATTCAGTATTTTCCCAATACTTACTTTTTAAGTTAAACTTAACCCATACAGTCACAAGTTTGATAATCTCATCAGGTTGACATGCCAAAGGTGTAGTATTTGTATTTGTATGGTTATCATTGCTTAAGTATAATCTTTTCTTTTATGGCCCAGTACAGAAACACTGTTTACAGTTTCTGCCATTAATACAACTTCCATTGAAAACCTATCAAGATTTGTAGAGCTGTGATTTTGTATTATCGGATGTACTCCTCATCAAACATGAGTGAGGTGCCACACAGTGACAGGAGGAGAAGACTAGTGCTTCTCCATCTCCGTGCACGGTGAGGAAAAGTCATCCCCTCTACTCCAACTATGAAGGTGATCACTGACTCAGATTTGAGGATGCTAATGCTAAAATGTATGTTTTCAGTAAGTAAAAAAAGGCTCAAGGTTCCACCATTGTGGGCTCAACAATGTACCTGGTAAATGTAACCGTTGTCAGTGACAGACGGCTGGGTGGAGGCCACACTGCGAGGGCCCACAGCCATCTTCAGGATCCCCTCACAACCTGCAAAAAGGGAGGAAGAACTCCACCTCAATACAGCACAATAATCCTTTTATCGTTTGGTTTTTCCATTTCAAAATCAAATAGAAAAAATGTAAGAGATTTATTTTCTTGAATATTTGTGACTTATAATCTTAGAGAATTGTATTTGTTTCAATTTTTCTGTTTAGGATTTAAAACAGAAAACACAAAAAGAAGAAAACAAAAGAAAAGAAGGAACGATTTGCAGATTAATACATCACTTCAGGAAGGCTATCAACATGTTATGGAATAGTTTAACATTTTGAGGACTACTGCAACTGCAGTAAGCTTAACACAACGCTAGGAAACAGAAGGAAAAGAGCTAGCCTGGCTCATCCTAATGCAGATCAAATGCAGTAGTGAGCTGATTCTCCACTCTACCTCTTTGGTACGTCATTTACATCTGTCTGCATGTCTTACCTTTAATGGCGAGCACTCCGTGGCAAAAGTCTTTGAAGTTGATCTTCCCATGAGCATTAGGATCCAGGTACCTAGTTAACTTCTTCACCTGCAACAGACACGAGAGATTTTTACAACACAGTACTGCACCCTGGATCCTCAGATTAGTTCTGTTGAAGAGTATAACCCTCTTTAATCACCACAATGGCTGTGAATTTAAGATATGCTAGTGACCTGGCTTTATGTCATAAATGTGTGCTGATTAGCCGCTACAAAAGAAAAGATCATTTTTGGTAAAGATTTCTATTAGGTCAGAGTGTCCAATAAGTATAAGTGACCAAAACCTACCTAAGAGTCCTCAGGGTAATGAAAGGCGCTATATATGTAAGTTATTATTATTATCACCTACCTGGATACAAGGCATGCTAAGCTAACATGGTGATTACAGTTCACATTATACGGGCCACATTAGTTTGCCAACATTGTGATTGTCAGTATAATGTAACAACAACAGATTCCAACCAATCCATGTTGGACTCTGCAGGAAAGCTGCAGGTAAACAGAACAAATACACACACAACATTTAAATGAAATGGTTTCTATGTGCTTTTATAATTATAGCATTTTTACCTTAGTGGAATAGGGGGATTTGAAAGGGATCGGTGTTCAATGTCTCAAATGTAGCCTCTGCATGCTATTAGATACACCTCACAGGAAGCCTTGATATGAAATATATATAAAGATGAATAACCCCTAGTGTGCTTGCAGTAAAGGAACAGCAGTGTGGTATTAAGATGTTATTTCATACGCTGACTGCAGAGAATTAATCACCATAGAAACGGGTGTTTTACAAACGACACAAATGTAAATACTTGACTGCTGCACCGTCTCATAGGCTGCTTCATTACTTAATAACCGACCAATCCGATCAGAGATTCCTCGTCAGGCTCTCATCGCCATGGTGACAAAGAACACAGAGATGAGAGGCGATGTGAGGGAGGGCGATGGAGGAAAAGCTACCTCTCAGTACGACAGAGTTATTTTTAGTAGTGTGTTCATGGTGCTCAGCCGCCATGACAGCTTAAAGGAGAATCTACTCTCATTCTTCGGAAACACTCACAGGCGCATCCAGGATCTCACCTGCACCCTCCTACAATACTGATTCACATTGATTTCAAGATAATGTTTTACACAGCTGTCTTCAAACCATATGGTATGACTAAATACAGTATAACAAATTAGGCCTCACCTGAAGCCTATATTTTAAACAAATTAACCAACTAAATTAAAAACCAACAAATTAGAGACCCCCATGGTTCATCACTGCAGATGTATATATGTAATGTTCATTTACTTCTTAAACTGGAAACATGGCTGATTATAATATGTGGCAAAAATGTATGAATAGACAGGTGTGTAGGTACTTTTATTTGTGTGTGTTTGTATTGCTATGTGTGTATATAAATATATGTATTTAAGGGTACATAAGTGATTGACATAAGGACTTGTATGAGGTTTTGGTAAAGTATCATTTATAAATTATTGTATCTTTTTATTTATATTCAAAACTGAAAAATGTATAGGCCGCGAAAATATCTGCCATCCTGTCCATCCAAAAAAATAAGAATTCAAAATAAGCTTTTACATTTATGATGACAATATCTCAAATATATGTTTTTAGCTGCTTTTAAAAGTATGATTTATGAAATATATAATTTAGAACTATATACTTTTAATAGACTAAAGACATCTTTGATTGCAGTTAAGAAGGCCACATTATTTGCCTCAGTATTTATCACAGTAGATTTGGATAAGGTTTGAGTTATGTTTCGATTTGATCTAGAAAGTTAACTGGACTTAATTGTTTATTAAATCATTTTTTTCAGTGAAACGAAACAGCATCTCAGTGCGTGCATTTTTGTAGGAAAGGTTATTGGACATCCATCCTCTTACCTCAGGTGGCTTAGGAAGAGTCAAAGTCTAGGATTTGCCACTTCACATATTTTTAAGATTTAATTCAAATTCTTCTGGGCAGCCACCGGTTTGAATTTTTCAGCAGGGTGTAAAAAAAACTGCTGTAAATAAGTATACATTGGGAAAGCTTTATTAAGCGTTTATGTGTAAATGCAGTTGCACGTATTGAAAGCTGTTGAGGATTCAATGCCCAATGTTTAATATGCGGCTAAAACATTTCAATGTTGGCAGAAAGATCAAACTGCCAGAGCTCATGTAAACAACAGGCTTTTGAAATGTGGCAACTTGACATGACAAAAAGGTATCTAAAACGTTGCATTATACTTTTAAACTCCTCTTAACCATAGACCAACTTTTGTATTTTGTAGAAGGAGGGGGGATATTTAGGGGGGGGTAGCAGGTAACAATAAATGCCACCAAAGTGGTTTACATCATCTGAACGCTGGCAACCTGAAGATTAGAGATGCACTCAGCACTGTGTAAGATATTGAATACACTTTCCTTTGAATGGGGTCCTATCTTAATGTTTGAAGAATATTAGATTGATTACCATGTCCATGCTCTACTACGTCTCAAGTTGTTGTGGTACTTTTTGGGATTTTGTAACACAGAATTGAAATCAGTTTAAATTATTTTTGATTGATATCAAATGGTCAAAAAGCTTTCACATTTGGAGACATTTTTCAGCAATCGGATAACTATTACTTCGCTAATGGAAACTGAGTATAGCACCTATAGTGACTTGTGTTAAGTAACTAAGTACATTTACTCAAGTACTGCTATTAAGTACAATCTTGAGATACTTGTACTTTACTTGAGTATTTCCATTTGATTCTACTGTGTACTTCTAATCCACTACAAGTCAGAGGTAAATTGTTTACTTCTACTCCACTACATGTATTTAATCCCTTTACTTACTTCACAGATCTGGATGAATGATGTGAAATATAAGCAAGTGTTAAATCAGACTTTAGTTCCACCTGGAGTAAATCCACCAGCTACCCTGCAGAATACAAAGTCATTCAAACTAGCTGCACCTTTACCAGCTTTGAGAACACTTTAATGATCAATCATTATAAAACATATCAATCTGCACAATCACTACTTTTACTTTTGGTACTTTTGATGCTAATACTTTTGTACATGACTTGTAACCAGTGTTGGGTGTAACGCGTTACAAAAGTAACGGAGTTACAGTAATATATTACTTTATGCTGTAACGAAGTAATGTAACGCATTACTAATGAAATGTGGGTAATATATTACCCGTTACAATGCTCAGTAACGCAGTTACAACACATTTTAACCCGAAATTAAATGGTGTTTTGTTTTTTAAGAATGTACTAACATAGCGAGACATTCCGACACCAGAGACATTGTGCGGGTAGATTAGTAAACCTGGTGTTTACTCTTCAGGCTTCGCGTCGGGATCTCGCGGCAGTTGAATGTTATGCACCCTCTATTCAAAAAAGAGAACGGTGCGAAAAATACTAACAACAAATTGTGTCAGCTGCGCGTGACCTGCTCCGCTGCGCGTGCATCATCTCCAAAGTGCTTCCACAGCAGTGACACACATCTGTGGATAATCATTTATACGAAAATGGTTAAAGCAACCATCACTAAATGCCAGCAACACTGCGTCTACTGCAGACTGCAGCAACAGGTCAGATGGGGACATCACGTGACCCTCCGTTGTGACACTAGCTTACTCCCGCCTGACTGCCGCCCTCAACCCCGGAGCAGCACTCTTCGTTGCCCGAAACTACGCCGCCCCTCTGCGGCCCGCAGGTGCCAGGATACCACGGCAAAACAGAGCCTGCGCAGGTAGATCTAAACAAGTATCCGCATGTACAGTGGGGTTAGGTGGTCATTTTGCAGCTCGTGGTATACAAATAGACAAGGGCTAGAATATGTGAAAATAGTGCCATATTCTGCCATGCCTGTAGAAATGTTGGGTCAAAAATAATGCATACAATAGCACAGATGCCTTCACCACGAATGGCTACAAAACTATCTCATATCCCAAGCTTATCAACGAGCTGATGTTGCAGCTGAAATGATCTCCAGGTCACAAAGTCCACCTCACATGATGATGTGATACCAGTTTTCAAGGACAGTACATGTTCTCTTCCCAGAGTATGGGACCAAGGTGATGTTTAGTAGGCTACATGGTTTTAATAATACTTTTGCTTTTCAATGTTTGCCATTTCAAACCATGAGCTGGTTCAAATAATATGTGCCTTGATTTACAAATGTTCTCATTTGTTTTATCAGTACAGCTTTGAAGCTGTTGTGCTTTTCTTTGCCACAGTCCACTTTGGACTATATGAAATATTTCAGGATTGCACTTTTAACTCACTTGAAATGTTCTCACTGGCTTGGTTTCAAAACATGACAAATGCCATAATCTGTTCATTGGGACCATCAATGCTATTTTTCATTGCTGTTATCGGCCACTACTGCTCATGTAAACCTGCTACTGCTGCGCCCCCTGTAATCTCAGAGGCACCCTGAGTAATTTTGTTCTGGAACCGGGCCTGTACACGGCCACATGCTAAACACACTACAGAGCCCATTCCGTGTCCTGTTAGTGTTTACTTCCTGTCTGCCTTCTTCTGGTGGTTTACCTGACGTCCAGCGCTCCGTCTTTTAACCTCTTTTCCTTTCTCTTTCTTGATCCTCCTTAGCAACCTTCATTATAGTCCTTGACAGTGGTCTGTACTACTGTATTAACAACGTGTCACATGTTAAGCATTTACAATCAGAATCGAGTATTCAACTAACCCGTGTAATACAAGTTGTTAGTCGCCTTAAGGGCCTACACAGTGGTTATGCTGCTATACCACATTGCCCTTCATTGGATGTATAATGAGCTGCACTAAACTACATTTTAGCATTTAAAATACCTAGCCATTCTTTTGCGGTTATTTTGGTGAAAGTAACTAGAAAAGTAACTAAAGTAGTGTAACTCATTACATTTCAGAGACAGTAATTTTGTAATGTAACTTATTACTTTCAAAAAAGAGTAATAAGTAATATGTAATATATTACATTTTGGAAGTAACTTGCCCAACACTGCTTGTAACAGAGTATTCCTACACTCTGGTACTTATACTTTTACTGAAGTAAGATCTTAGTACTTCTTCCAGCTGCCTATACACTGAAAAAACGGAAACGTTGACTTTCATTAAATGTATTATGTCAAATGTATTAGGTTAGTTAAAAGCAATAATTTGATGTTTCATCAAAGTTATTTGATGTCCAGTTTAATATTAAAACGACATAGTCTATAGTTAGTTTAACACTGAACGTGTAAAGAACATACAGTCAATAGTTAGCAACTGAACACACATGCAAAGTCCCTATAATCTCATACTAACATGTACATGTACACGTTATTATTCAGCTAACTATAGATAGGTAAGCACCTGAAGAGAAATGTAAAATACCTATATTAGGCCTATATATCCAGCTAAATATTGAAAAGACATGTTAGGCATCTACAGTCTATAGTTAGCTTAACACGTAACATGTAAATAACATATCAGTCAATAGTTAGCAACTGAACACCCGTGAAAAGCACACACAGACTATATTTAGCTAAATAATGAACATGTAAAGCATGCAGTATAGTCTATAGCTAAACACTGAGCATGCAAGGAACATAGTCAGTTAGCTACTGAATACATAGCCGAATAGCCTTCGAAACACTCATGTTGGTAAAGCACAGGTCTGGAGATTATAATTAGCTAAATAAAAACCCAAAGCACCTATAGTCTACGATTAGCTGAATACTGATATAAATATAAAGCACAAATGGTCTATATTTAGCGGAAACGTCCTGTCCTCCAGCCTCTCACCTCGTCTCCTTGGCCGAACTGCAGCCCGAGGTCCACCAGGTGCTCAACGCGGATGAATCCGTCCGCATCTTCGTCACAGACGTCGAAAACCTCCTTGAGCCTCCGGAGAAACTGCAGGAGCTGCTCCTGGTCAGGAACATTTCCTTCCATCGCAGAGCTGCTTGGTATTTTTTTGTTCCTGTTAAAGAATGTCTGTGACGGTCGCCATCATCACCGTCGTCTTCTCCTTCATCCCGTCCTCCGCTCTCCTCCGCCGAACCGACTGCTGCTGATGCTGCTGCCGTGACATAAGCAGCGGCGCGTGCTCAAGAAGCGCGAGAAGTGACGGAAAAGGCCGATGATAAACGACTGAGGCACGAGGCATTGCGTCACAAACCGGCAGCTCATTAATAATCCAGGTGTGTTACCACTCTCAGCTGTTTTCAAAGATGCAGTAGAGCCAAATTCAACAAAAAAAGAGAATATAGTACATACAATGCAAGGAATGACATCAAAAATAATAATGGTTGGAACTGGAAGAATTCAAGATTATGATTTAAAGAAATGCATATAATTTCTGAAAATACATTCTTCTTGGATGCATTCAGATGCAATAAAGCTCAGCATGAAGCAACGCTCATATATTAGCAGCTAATACATGAGCAAAGTAGAAATATATGTGTCTGTAACCAACATTACTTAGTCAGTTGCAGACAGCAAACACATCTTTCATTTTTGAACATAATCACTATGTAAATGTGTATCCCACAATGCAATGCAAAAAAGAAATGGAGTTAGTACAAGCAGCTAAAAAAATATTTTTGAAAACTGACCATGGTGGTGACACAGCTCCAGGTAGATCCTTATAAAAAACATTGAGCTATGGTGTTTAGTTCGCTTGACCTAAAGTTGGATTGAATGCAGGCACCTTATCCTTTCCTGTTAATACAATGGGAGAGTTGGGATTCAGCATGTGCCTTTGTTTCATATATTTGATGTGTAAGTCTACATTTTAAATGACATAGGGAATCAATGTTTCATATAGCATTCCTGTCATTCTTTTCTTCTCCTGGAAGAAATGGCTTTTCATGAAAGGAAGCATTACTACATTGCAATAAGACCAAGGATTTTATTAGAAAAATGGTTTATACAAGACTGATATCAACACAATACTGTACAAAACATAAAACCATTATGTCTCTGTCCTGGAAGTCACTCGTTCCACCAACATATTAAAACACAATACTTCATATCTTACCCAGATTGAATACAAAACATATTCCACTTTTCAAAACTTAAACCTACACTAGCTTTTCTGTGCAAATAATGAGTTATTGAGGAGCACATCTAAGAGAATATAATCAACCTTCATCACATTCCTTAGCCGTCATGTATGCACAGAAGTGACTCTCCAGTTTAAGTCAAGCTGAAGGATCCTGAAATAAAAAATAAGTAGAGAAACAGCTTGATCCATTTTTAGATGATCAGCCTTGGTTCCAGCAGGGAGTCCCAGCGCTCTGTCACCTGTGGGAGGAGATGAAGACGTTTTTCAACTAGCAATATGCTTAGATATACAGTATGCTTATACGCATATGAATTATTCACCACTTTGGATGAGTAGATACTTGTTGCCATCAATGTGGCATTAGCTGCTTTCGACCAGCATTTGGGTAGAAATGAATAGGCCTGGTTAACGTTCTGTGAGGTTTATCATATCCATGATGTGATCCAGTCCAGCCGCTTTGGGTCTCAGCACTACTGCTCACAACTTTATACTCGTCTTCACACACAAAACCCTTCTCTGCTAGTTGTATATTGTAGTAGTACAATGTGCACAATTGTATGTTTGCATAAATATTTGTTTTAATTCTTATTTTTTATTGAACATTTTTGACATTGTGTTTGTTTGTTAAAAAGGTCCCTTATTATATATGTATATATAAAATAAGATGTACTTTATTAATCCCCATTTGGGATTTTTTTTTTGTTGCAGCAGCATAAAACAAAACATTGCATATAATAACAAATTATAAGAGTAGAAATAAAACAATTCTAAAATATAAACATCACAAAATAGAATAAAGCAGCATTAGAGAGTAAGAAAAATATACAGATGGCCGTTAAGATAACAAATCTATAAACTGTCTGACAAATAAAAACACTATTGAAGTAAATATAATTGACAAACAGACATGAGATTGATTTCCCTCCTTCACCTCTCTTTCCCTTAAGGTTAAAGTATTGCTTTAACAATAGATCAGTAGTTGAATGTTACCTGAGAGCCTCTGGACACGGCGTACTCCACGCTCTCAGAGCCATCTGCGTTCTGATACACAAGGTCAAACTTGCCCGGCTCTACAGGAGCTGAGGAAGAATTAACTCATTTTTAATCATAAACATGTAGTCATTTTGACATACTCTTGCTATTAAATCATATCAAATATGGTCATTTTGGGTTCAGTCCACCGTAGCTAACAACAAATATCTGGGACATGCACAAAGCAGCAAGAGCAGTCATTTCAGCCATGGTTGATAGACGTTGTTGGCCTTTACATTTATACATTCTATAAATGTATTGCATTCTATTTCAATGTAAATGACTGCTTTATTTTATTGCTATCTAACTATATTTGTATTACAGTGTTCTTAATATAGTTCACGATGTGTGTTCTTTTTTTGTATGCACCACGACACCTTGTGAAATTCCTTGTGCGTGTGAACCTACCTGGTAATAAACCTGATTCTGATTCTGTTGACATAAAGATAAGCCCCGCCTTCTATCCGGAGCGTTTAGTTTGAGTGACAAGAGGAATACAAATCATATCGCGTTCAAACTTGTGCGAGTACTGCAATGCGATATTTTCTTTGCCCCCAGTGTTTTGGAAGACAAACCTTTTTGAATGTTGACACTTTAAATTAGCCATTTTAGAATAAGATCAATGATGTAAGTGGGTCAAGGGTCCTTACCTTGATAGGTATAAAGAAGTTCCAGCTCGATCTGTTTGGTGGTTGGGTCAAAGCTCACAAGCTTTCCTTCCTAAAATGAGAAGCAACATGTGGGTCAGTAGTGTGGGGATTCCAGTATGATGAAGTCAGAGACAATCACACCTACCTTATACCCTGATACCTCCGGTGTGTAGTTCTCTGTTAGCTCTAGTAACTGTGAACACACACAAATGTTTATTGTAAATACATTAAAAAGGAAAAATAGTGGTGAGCAATAAACAGCATTACACCTACTGGTAATTAGGGCAGCGAGTAACTATTATTTTCAACATGGATTACAAGACAGTGACATTCTGCTCTGCTTAGCTAGCCACCAACAAGCTAGCCATGGGCAAAGTTAGTGAGTCGAAGACCCTAGCCACACGGTAACGAAAACGAACTAAATTCGATATCAAAAAAGTCTTCCGTCCACACGCAATCGGCACCAGAAATGTGTCCGTCCACACGAGACCGCTCGACCCGCTGGAGACGCTGTAGTACATATGCCGGGCCTGTAAGTGGCGCTGTACTTCTGCCACAAAATACACCAAAAGCAGTGAAGAAGACTTCACGAGCATGCATGGTTGCCCTTCTGTTTATTCTCTGCGGTGGATTTAGCAGCAGAGGTGGGGAGAGGCAGGGGCCAGGGCCCTTTTTCTCCCTCCCCGAGGCAAGCGTGTGCTCCTGCTGTAAGTCTCTCCGGTAGTCCACCAGCAGATGACAAACACCCACCTCTCCGCCTCTTCCAAGGGACGAGGGAACCGTGCAGCAGAGTTTCAGATTTCGCCGGTCAACATGTCCGTTAAAGTTTAAATCTTCCGGACAAAATTAGAAAAGTGCCGGTCAAAGGTCTTCTTTGTTATTTATTGAGCTTTAAAACAAATGAATAACGACTCTATATAATAATAATATATGGAGTCTCTCTTTTCCTCCCCCTCTCCTGACAGCCCATCAGTATTTTCGTTATCAGGAAACGATCGTATAGGACGTACACATGGAGCCGTTTGCCCCCCAGAGCGTGGCGTCCGCAGATCTACCCACCCGTTATCGTTTCTGCGTTTCCCTGTCGGCCTTGTGTGGCCGAACCGTCTATATGATAGAGAACTGTAGCGGATACGACCCGTTTCGTCTCCGTGTGGCTAGGGCCTTACCTTGAAGGCGATCTTCTGCCCTGGCTGGGGGGGGGGCGGCCAGCAGAGGCAAGGTGCTGTAGTCCCGTTTGGGGGCAGCTTGTGCTCCGTTTGCTCCGTTCTACAACAAGGGATGAACAAAGTATTGTTGAATGGTGCAATCGTTTTTTTGAACTTGTTTCTCGTTCGATGTAAACAATTAGGTTATCTCTCGGACTAGTGTCAGTTTCTTTATTTGTTGTTACTTTCTTTTAAGTAAATGTTTTCAAGTTCTGTACTTTAAGTAAAAGAAATGGAGGTACTCGTACTTTAATGTAGAGAAATGTTGTACTTTTTCCTCAACTACTTTTATTTAACAAATGTAGTTACTTTTCTGATTTAGATTATGAATACAAAATATAAATCAACTAACACATTATTATATTTTATTATAGGTTAAGCTAGCCAGGAGTGCATCACATAATTCAAATGAACCACACTTTTTCCAAGTGAAACATTGAAGTTATGAACACATTAATAGTTATAACACAATCATTTAAAATATATTATATATGCTTATTTGTGCATCTTCATGAAGAGTACTTTTACTTTTGGTACTTAAAGTATATTTTTATGCTAATACTTCTACTTATGTACAATTTTGACTACAGGACTTTTACTTATAGCTGAGTATGTTTACACTGTAGTATGGTTACTTTTACCTAAGTAAGTAATCTAAGTACTTCTTCCATCACTGTCCTATTTAAAGATGACCTAAGCAGGAACTGAAATGCTACTGAATCACAGACATTAATGAGAGACACACCTGGAGGACCACTGACAGGTTGGTCAGCGAGTCAGTGTGGCAGGACGGCTCTCTGGCTCCGTTGTAACTGGACCCTCTGAAGCCCCCTGGTCCTCCACCCCTGCCCTGCTCTACAGGACTCCCCCGCCCGATGTGTCCCCTGCCCTGCTCTACAGGACTCCCCCGCCCGATGTGTCCCCTGCCCTGCTCTACAGGACTCCCGCGCCCGATGTGTCCCCTGCCGCGGCCTCTCCAGGGCGACATGCCGCCCCCACCAAAGCCTGGCTGCGGCCCCGGCCGGCGGATCACCAGCTTGATCTCATCATCACTGTCTGAGTCAGAAGACGCTGCGTTGTCATGGTGATTTCGCACCGCCACCTGCTTCTGTGCACCGTTGGTGGCCAGCTGGGGCTTGGAGTCTTTACTTATTGCTCCTTTGGGGGCTGTGGAGGTTAAATAAGTTGTTTTGGGCAGGCTTTTCACAGCGGGGGCCTCATCAGAGGAGGAGCACTCGGAAGAGGATGAAGGAGGAGGGCGTGGTTTAGTCTGGGGGGGTTTGGTGGTTGGAGGCGCCTTGGAAGCAGTAGGAGTGGAGGAGGGTGCTTTGGGTGTGGGGGTTTTGGGTGTGGGGGTTTTGGGTGTGGGGTTTTTGGGTGTGGGGTTTTTGGGTGTTTTGGGTGTGGGTTTTATGGCGGCTGGTTTTTTGGCAGCTTCATCGTCCTCGCTGCTGCTGCTGGAGTCTGAAGAGGAGACCTTCTTTGGTTTTGTCACTAGGGGCTTCTTGCTGCTTTTAGCTGGCTTCTCTACACTAGCTGGGGTTTTGGGGGGAGAAGCAGCTGCTTTGGGGGTTTCCTCTGCCTTCTTTTTCTTCTTCTTCTTCTTCTTGTGTTTTATTTCTGCCTTCCCATTCTTCTCCTCTCCTGAAGCCTGCTTGGTATCGATCTCCACGCTCTCCTCACACTTTTTTTTCCTCTTTTTTTTCTTCCGATCCACACACACTGCCTTCTCTTCTGGACAATCCTCCTCTGTGGGTCTCTGTCTCTTTTTGCAGTTTTCACTTGCTGCATCCGGACTGCTGCTGTGGCCGTTAAGATGAGCCAGAGAGTCCACCTTCACCCTGGAAAATCAAAAATCAACTCTTTAAAGGAGGAGACAAACATAGTAAAATACACATTTATATCTTTAGAGTTTATGACTTTCTTGACCATTCTTCCTGGATCAAGCACAGTGAGGTAGGGATTTGAGAGGGAAACCGGTAAGTAGCCATAAAAAGGTCGGAATAATACAGGACTGGGATATAGTTTTAAAATGATTTTAAAAAACTGTCACCCCCCCAGTATTAGAGAACAGTACCATTGGTACAGTATTACTACTATAATAGTCGTATATTACTACTATTACTACACTGATAGTACTATACAGTATGTATTAAAGTACTGTGCGTGTAGTGTTATGGGTACAATACTATAGGTAGCCTATATTGCTATGGGTACAGTGCTATGGGTACAGTCCTATTGGTACAATAATATGAGTAGCCTACTGTAGTATTGGTTCACAACCATAAGTACAGCATTACGGGTACAGTCATATTGGTACAATACTGTACTTTTCTATGAGTATCCTACAGTATTAGGCACAGTATTATGATTAGTCTACAGTACTATGGGTACAGCATTATGGGTAAAGTACTATGGGTACATTGCTGTGTGGATACAGTACTATGGCTACAGCATTATGTGAACAGAACTATAAGTGCAATGTTATGTGTAGTACAGTATTATTGACAGAAGAGCACGCGCACCTGAGGCTGTCGTCATCGCGCACAACACAAACGCTCTCGGTGTGCGGCAGGTAGCAGTCCTGGAGGAAGAGCTGCAGGACGCTGCTGCGGCTGAACCCGAACTTCTCCCGGATCAGGCTCTCCAGGTCCGCCACCACCCGGCAGGTGTTCAGGTCCGCGAGCAGCCAGCACATGCGGCATCCCGCCACAGCCGGTGGGGGGTAGTCGAAGTGGAGGCGCACGCGGATAAAGTTTTTACCGTGAGCAGCCATGAGCACTAGAGGACCAAAACACCGCTCTGTTCCGCCGGAAATAGTCACGGTATTTCTAACCGGGAGTTTCAGAGTGTTAAATAATGTAGATACGTCTTTCACATTTCTTTCTTTGTTACTGTTTTAAATTCACCCAACAGAGAGTGAAAAAAGAGCCAAACGTTAATTATCTTTTAGAAAATAATCTGTCAAATATTAAATTGCCTGATGTTAAAGTGTCGTGAAATTTGAAAGTATCATATCAATTCAACTGTTATCTTCAAATCAGGGTGTTTCTCAATGTCGAGGAAGGCTGCTCCCGAAGCTGCGGCTCGCCTCGAAAGTAGACTTCTTCTTCTTCTTCTTCTTCTTCTTCTTCTTCTTCTTCTTCTTCTTCTTCTTCTTTTTTCGGTTTTTGGCGGATTGCAAACAACTTTAAGGTGCATATCGCCACCTACTGTACAAGACGAGTGTGTATCACCATATCATCCTATCACCACTTATGGAATTATACCACTGTATTTACGTTGTTTTAAATTCTTCCAATCAATCCTGTTTCACTCAGATACTTAAGAATGGCCTTCCTGGTAGCTCTCCAATCCAATCCAATCCAACTTTATTTATATAGCACTTTAAAAACCTTCAGACCAAAGTGCTGTACACAACATAATATAAATACATTTAAAATACAAGATACAAACACAAAACAAACCAGAATAAACGTAATAATTAAAAAATAAATAACAGGCATATAATAAAAACAATAGACCACTGAAAGCAAATAAAAGCAACACTCTACTTGTTTCTGAATGCCAAGGAGAAGAGGTGGGTTTTCAGACGGGATTTAAAAACAGTCAGTGTGGGAGCCTGTCTGATGAGCAAGGGCAGGTCGTTCCACAGTTTAGGGGCGGCAGCAGAGAAAGCACGGTCCCCTCTGCGCTTAGACTTTGTTTTTGGCACCCTCAGGAGCAACTGATCAGCTGACCTGAGAGTGCGAGTGGGCGTGTAGCTGTGTAACAGCTCAGAGAGGTACGGCGGGGCCAGGCCATTCAGGGCTTTAAAAGTAAATAAAAGAGTTTTAAAATGAATCCTCAAATGAACGGGCAGCCAGTGGAGTGAAGATAAAATGGGGGAAATGTGCTCGTGTTTGCGTGTGCCAGTTAGTAGCCGTGCTGCTGCATTTTGCACCATCTGGAGGCGAGCAAGGGAGGATGCACTTATCCCCATATATAGTGCATTACAATAATCCAAGCGGGAGGTGACGAAGGCATGGATTACAGTTTCAAAGAGGTCACTATTTAAAAAAGGCTTTATTTTGGCTAGCTGCCTGAGGTGGAAGAAGCTGTTTTTAACAACTGCCTTGATCTGGCTGTCAAGCTTGAGTTCAGGGTCCATCTTTATCCCAAGATTTGTGATGGTAGGCCTGGTGGAGTGGCCCAGGGATCCTAGGTCTATAGGAGTGGTCCGAGGGGCACCAAAAACCATCACTTCGGTTTTGTCATCATTTAATTTTAAAAAGTTGCATGACATCCAGGACTTAATGTCTTCAAGGCAGTTTAACAGCGGTTTAATTGAATATGAGTCATTCTTTTTAAGTGGCACATATATTTGGCAATCGTCTGCATAACAATGGAAAGCGATACCGTGCTTCCTAAGAATGGACCCAAGAGGGAGCAAATACAGGGAGAATAACAGGGGGCCTAACACTGAGCCCTGTGGAACCCCACAAAGGAGAGGAGCAGACGAGGACTCAGAGTCCCCAAGGCTGACGCAGAAAGTCCTACCAGTCAGATACGACCTAAACCATTCGAGGGCTTTGCCCCTAATGCCCACCCACTGCTCCAAACGAGCTATCAGGATCTCATGGTCCACTGTATCAAAAGCGGCCGTTAGATCAAGGAGTAAAAGGATAATGCATTCACCCGAGTCTGTTGCTAAGAGGATATCATTAAAAACTCTTAAAAGAGCTGATTCCGTGCTGTGCAAGGTTTTAAAACCAGATTGGAAGACCTCGAGTACCTTGTGCTCTTCCAGAAAAGCGAGAAGTTGACTGTATACAATCTTCTCTAGGATTTTTGACATAAAAGGTAACTTGGAAATGGGCCTAAAGTTTGCAAGAACTGTGGGATCCAGACTAGGTTTCTTAATAAGTGGTTGAACAACGGCATGTTTCCAATTTTCCGGAACAACCCCTGTGAGCAGACTGCTGTTAAAAACGTCAAGAACAAAAGGTCCTATAGTGGGGAATACCTCTTTAAAAAATCGAGGAGGGACAGGGTCGATTGGAGAACCAGAGGGTTTTATTTTGGAGACAATCTCCTGCACAGAGGACAGAGTCATATGCTCAAAACGGTCAAAAACAGCAAAGCAGGGGGCAGAGACAGAGGTGTCTTTTGATGGAGCAGTGATTTGAGTCCTAGTTGAAGTGACTTTATTAATAAAAAATTGAAGAAAATGTTCACAGACTGCAGGGGAGGTCTCCACACAGGTAGTCTGAGGGGCATTAAGAGCTGAATCTATTGTCTGAAATAGTACACGAGGTTTGTGACAGTTTAAAAGAATGATGTCAGAGAAATGTTTTATTTTTGCCTCTTTTACAGTTTTCTGGTAGAGACGCCAACACTGCCTCAACATTTGAAAAGACACTTGTAGTTTGTCCTTATTCCATTTTCTTTCAGCTCTACGGCATTCACGTCGGGCAGCACGAGTCGTGGCATTGAGCCAAGGCTCGGATTTAGTTTTGGGTCGCCTTGTTTTTAATGGAGCCACAGTGTCCATAGCAGCTTTACATGTGGAGTGAAACCATAAACTAAGCTCCTCCGTAGTGTTAGACATAGGCTCATGGATAACACCGTTTTCATGATTAAACACGGCCGAAAACTGACCAGCAGTGGAAGTGTTAATTAACTGGGAACAGAAGGTGAGCTCTTACCCACTCACCTTCTGTTCCCAGTGTCCCCATCAGGCTCCACTCCCTTCTTGCCTCTCTGACCCTGTCTCTTAGTTGTTCCCTCTCTGTTTTGTACATGTTGCAGTGTTATATGATGTGTTCCACATTTTCTTTCACTCCACACCCCCTGCATTCTTCAACTTCGCTTTTTCCCTTTAAAAACATTGTTCCTTTTAATCCTGTATGATCCAGTCTGAGTCTAGTGATGGTGATCTCCTCCCCTCTGTTCCTGTATAGACCTTTGTTATGACTGATGTGTGTAACTTGTGGTATCTCCTCCCTTTCTGATCTTCCTCCCACCTTTTCTGCCATATTTCCATACCCTTCTCCTTAATTATTGCTTTTCCTTCTCCTTTTCCAACCCCCTCATGTGCCGGCACCCAGCACAACTGCACATCTATCCCCCTCCTCTGAAGTCTCAGTAAGCAGTGGTTAAGTTCAATGATTAAATCTTCTCTAACTGTTATTGTGGACTATATGCTTTCCAAAGCAGATAGTGAGTCTGTGCAGATCAGGTCTGACCTCTTCAACCCATTGTAACCCAATAACTGCTGCGAGTATTTCTGCTGTATAAAACTGATTGAACTTACTGATTTAAGATTGATATTTTAAATGATGGGATACACATGCCTATCACCACGCATTCTTGCTTCTTAGATCCATCTGTGTAAATGTGTAGGTAATTGTAATACTTTTTGTTCAGATACATACTCGTTTTAATTCCCATTTCATTTATTTGCCACTCTTTTTTCCTTTCTATGATATTCACATCTATGTTAGCTTCTGGGGAAAGCCATGGGGGAACACGGCTAAATGGGCTTGCTTTGGCAAACGTGATGGTCTCCACTCCACATGCCCTCGTTCTCTCCTTACTCGTCCAGCCAAACCCACGCCCCTGGAATTTTGCATATTCCCAGCAATCCTGTAGTATTCTGTTTGTGATATTTCCCTCTCCACTTCCTTGTAGCCTGACCCAGTATGACAGAGCAAGTTGCTCTCTTCTGATCTCCAGAGGTGTCTCTCCTCTCGGAGTCGGCTTGACTCGGTTTGCATTTATAAAGAATGCACACATGTGTTTAATCGTTAATGTCAGATATGTACTAAGTAAATACATTTGTTCCTGCTCAAGATTATTCAACTTTATTGTTATTGCACAGATTACAGGTACTGAGACAACGAAATGCAGTTTAGCTTCTAACGGTGCAACAAGCAGTGAAGTGAAAAGTAATGTTCACAATCTACAGAATAAAATATAGAATGAATTGAATGATGAATAAACAGTGAGGGGTATGAATACACTAGATATACACAGCAGCAGCAGCCTGTGAGCAGTATGAACAGTGTATGAATATGCTAAGATATATAAAGTATGAAAACGGTAAACAGTGCAAGTATAGTATCAAATATATATATTGATATTCATTTCATGATGATAAACATTGTGGAACAATTATGAAAATTGTGAATGGAAGTGGCAACAACAAACTTTTGCGGAACCAATTGGAGAGTTTCATCACCAGCACGGGGTAAAAACCACCAATGAGCGCTCAGCTCGAGATACAAGCGAGTCGTTTCCATGGATTTATAATAAGTGGATACAACGTGGGAGGCGGGGTCTCGTTCTTTCCTATGAGAGCTGCTCATTGGTTATGGCTAGAAAGGATCCGTCTTGTGTAAATATGACGTCACGTTCTCGTTGTAATCGGAGCGGCTCGGAAACACATCTACAGCAGTAACATGCAACATACACATTAATTCAGCAGCAATATTAATAGAGAAACATCAGACATAATAGTAAAACACTGAAAGGGAACATTCTATTTCACCAGAATCTATCTTGGGACTTTTACTGCGACAACGTTGACTTGCCTGTGAATACAAAATAAACCATAGTGTTGGTGATCTACAGTGTTGTCATTCTTCTTTGAACAGCAAGACCGCTAACACCCTATTTCAACAATCACACTCCCTGTCATTGACATCATTAATAGTTTAGCTTCTCACCATCATTTGCTGTGGCCCATTAACAGTGGCGGTTCTAGACCAATTTGACTGGGGGGCCACTGGAGGGCCAGTTATTTTCTGAGGGGGGCACAATAAATGCAGGACGAAAAAGAGAACTAGACAGTATGAAGTAATTGCGCATAAGAAAACAATGCAATACAGTTATTGTTATTTGTTTCAGTACACTGATTTATTTCAGATAGATCTTATAGTTATTACTGTTAGCTTCAGCTTAAGTTATAGTGCAATGTTTGCACTAACACCATATTTATATAAAAATAAAGGTAATGAACAGTTACATCTCTACTTTACATAAGGGTGTCTGCACATTACAGCAACAAAATCCTGCGGTTTTTGGCAAACCGAGTACCAGAAAATATACATTTAAAAAAAAAAAAACTGTTCATTGTTAGGGGGGCCACAGGGGGGCACTGACCCCCCCTGACCCCCCTCTAGAACCGCCCCTGCCCATTAACGATCATAACTGAAAGGCTGCCTTCCAAAACGTAAACATTCAGCCACGTGACTTGCAAACTCTCGCGAGAGTTTTACACAAGACTGATCCTTTCTAGCCATAACCCTGCGCATGATGACAATGACAAAATAGCCCAACTTTTGAGAGAGAGAAACGTCACAGATTACCTGTCATGCCTAGCTTTCAGAGCATAAGAACCAGTTGTCTCAATCTCGAGGATACTGGCTTCCAAGTATACTTCCAAGCCAATATTTCAAGGATGCTACGTCATCGAGTGCCGCCGAAGGACTGTTCCAATGTCCAGCATACTCGGAATTCCACGGAGGCCGCGTCCTTGGTTTGGGGGAAATTTCGAGGCTGCACATGGGCCCATTCCCAAGCCGCCCCATACACCCTACCCCTACATCCTACCCCTCCGTTTGCGCGTTCACGCGGAGGGTCCGCCATATTGAGGGCTGTTCCAAAGCAACGAGTGTGGAGGGGGAGTGGGCTATCAAGCCCTCAAACAGCGAGTCTGCAGCGGTGCTGACTTGAGACCGGTCTCTACCTGACCGGAGTCACGCTGTGTGTGTCCGTCAGGAAACACGCTGTTTACAAGTAGTTCCAGCAAACATCCACTGATAAATTGCGATGTTAACAACTGTCAAGTCCTTCAGGTTTTTGGCCTGTTTCAGTAATTTAGACTGACTTGATAGGCTAGAGGGCAACAGAGGACGCTTTGGACAACTCGAATGTGTTCTTTTTGTCTTTATTTAATGAAGACAGCTCCAAGAATTCATCAGGTTGAAAACCTTCAAACACAATGTACAAACAAAAGTTAGCTCACATGCTACACAAATTACAAACATTTTGCAGGTCTCACTGCATTCTCAATAATAACAATAATAGCACCACAAACTATGTTTTAATTAAAAAGGATAAATTGTTACTTTAAAACCACATCATTAATGTAAATGAATTAATAAGAGTGTTTATCTCCACTTGGAAACAAGCACCAGAGAAAACCTCATCTGACCACCTGCGCCGTCTAAATCACACAGAAATCACTGGAGCACAGGCAGACCGCGCTACGTAAAAAACACAGCTGATTGCGCAACAGCACTCTCGCAAAGTGCGACAACAGATCAAGTACATAAATGCAATAAACATACCAACGGTGTCTCCGGAGCCTCACACACACTGTCGCCTGGTTCTCTCTCCGTGGCTTTGAGAACAAGAGACCGGCCATCACAAATTACACCCCTTTTTGTAGCCGTGTTGCCGGAAGCGGCATTCATATTTTCCCTACAGCTCGCTTCTGAAAAGTAGCCCACGCTATCAAAAATAAACAAATACCCTCTCCTGGTATTGAACAATACTATAATAATAATAATAATAATAATAATAATAATAATAATCTAAATGAAAACACATAATTATTTGTTAGTCCGTTTTTCACAGATATAATTACATATAGCCCTATTGACTTTCGTCTCGACAACAACCTCATAATAACCTCATATGTTTTTAAATTAGGATCATACCTGTGTTTAGTCTAGAAAAAGGTAAATGTGTGCATTTTATTATAAAGTTGTGTATATTTACAGACCGTTGCAAAAACTAAGAAGCTTATAAACATCAGGTTTAAAACTAAAAGAGCTTTGAAACACAATGAAAGATGTTTGGAGTTTTATTTGAGTTATTCATTTAAACTTTTTGTCTAAGAGATGCTGATTTGAAACCGTTGTTACATACAGTTACGGCATTTCCTGTTTCTGCCGGAGAGAGGGGAGGCCGTCCCAAAGCTTGCTGCTGTGTTTACTCCCTCCATCTGACAGGGGGGAGCCTCGTTGAGCTGTGAGTGTGGCTACAGACGGAGTTCACTCCATCACGGAGGGGTAGGGTCGAGGGAGTGGTTTGGGATTGGGCCATGGGTAGACTTCGCGTCCTTAAAATCCCCACAATGCTTTGCGCACGGACCAATTTCAAAAACCATTGCGGAGAATGGCTGAACCGCTCTGGCTGAACCGACGTATGTAGTGGCGTAGAACATGTGTTGGTAAATATGTTAATTTGTTACATTTGTTTGTTATCACCAACAATGTGTTCCGTGAAAGTAAAGCAAGTTCATAATTAGATGGACATCGTGAGGTATTTATTTTCGGTACAGTGTATGAACTTGAAACCGTTAGAGCAGTGGTGCCCAACCAGTCGATCGCGATCGACCGGTCGATCGCGGGGAGATTTCCAGTCGATCGCGAGATGTGTCTAAAAATAGAACAACAATATTCTGTTTTATCGTTAATGTCCTGTAACATAATCTTCCTGTGCCAGAATAATGCACTTGAACGCATCAAAGCTTTGTGATTGGCCGGCGTGGCCTCATGTGTCGGGGCGTGGCTGGTGAGCAGTGGGCAGTGCACTAGTTCGCTAACGTTGTCCGTGTCAACAGGAGTGACAGTCCGCACACACACAAGACCGCAATTATGGCAGAAGCAAAACATATATAATTTTCACTCCGAGTGGGAGGATGATTATTTTTGTATCTATTCCAATTCAAAGTCCATCTGTCTCATCTGCAATGCGAGCGTGGCTTTATCGAAGAAGGGTAATTTAGGAGTGGCATTTCAAAACAGTGCACAAACGCTACGAGACGGAATTCCCTCCTAATTCTGCCCTACGCTCCAAAAGGGGAGGGGCCTGAAAGGACAGCTAAATGCACAGCTGTCCATTTTCACCAGGCCCAACAACAAGAGCAAGGCTGCTACCATAGCATCTTATCGTGTCAGTCACGTTCTTGCGAAACACATGAAGTCTTTCAAAGACGGTGAAGTTGTGAAAGAAGCATTCCTGGAGGCTGTCGATGCGTAATACAAATAACAGTAGCATTTCAACAGGTTTTTGATATGATAAAACTCAAGTTAGATACCGTTATTAATCAGTTGTAAGTTTGAGTTTGTTTGAACTTATTCATTATAATTATTGTACAAAATGGTATAAGAATGCAAACTTAAATTGATTATAGTCTATTATCAATTCAGGTTAAGAAACTAGTGTTGCTTGCATCCTATTTTAAAGGCATTTCTTTTTATAATCAACTAAAATGCTACAAAAAAGGGTTTGATTCTATTAATTTTGTCTCTTTTATTGCACTTTGGCAGCAGATTCCTGTGTAGCTTCAGATCTGAGTTGTCTTATTAGTGAGCTTAATTTATACTTTTGTAGCAACACTATTTTTATATAATGGCAAAGAAAGGGTTCAGAGTCTTTTCTTTGTTCCTGTGTCATATGTGGCAGCACTGTTCAATGTTTCTTGAAAACATTACCCACTGTAATATGTGAGGTGTGAATAAACTCCAACTCTGTATCAACAACACTGTTGTGTAACTTCAGTTAAATACTTGTATGTGTGTAGATTAGAAAGAGGTAAGATAAAGGATCTGCAGTATTTTATGAAGTATTAATCGTACAAAGGTCAGTTTTATACAAGTAGAAGTGTGTATTTACCTGGTAGTAGGCTGTCAGTAATGGCTACGCCTCTCTATTTGGACTGGTAGATCTCGGCAGACTGGCAACTTTAAAAGTAGCTCTCGGTTCAAAAAAGGTTGGGCACCCCTGCGTTAGAGAGAGTGGCACACTTGTTGTTCCATTCTTCTTCGTTTTCCGAAGCCGTGGCTTGGAAGTATACTTGCTTCGTTTCTGAAGGAAGTGACTTGGAAGTACGCGACTACCAAGCCAGCATCCTCGAGATTGAGAAACGGCCACTGTCACGAATATTTTCATCAGAGTCCGGCGCACTTCCTGGGGGCTTGCAGTACAATGACTCAAGGGAACTGTAGTTCATTAGAATGCTTTCAATGCTAAAACATGTTTTTCGATTTCAAGTTTGAGGAAGAAATTCAGGATGTTAGATTTTACCTTGCTACACCAGCAATATTGTCCCTAAACTTTAAGGGATGAATGAGATGCTCTTTGATGAGTGTTCCAAACCACAGACTGTACACACAAATAAAAAGCCCGCCATGAGTCAGCTGACTTCGCCAGTGGTCATGTGATTTCTTGTAGCAATACAGCCGCACAGTTTCAGCGGAGTCAGTCTAACAATGGCAGCAGTCTGGACTCTGGTTGTACTGGCTCTTGTCCTCAACACGGGTAAATCCTTATTGTTTTCATGACTACATTCTGCTGCTAAACCAATCTAACGTAGTTAACATTCATGTTTTCTTGCGCCTGTAAGTTATACGGTAAGTGAACACCCAGTGAAGTGTGTAATGTGTGTGTAGGGCTCTGCATCCCCTGGCGGCTAAGGAGGACTGGGGCTATGTAACGGTGAGGGACGGGGCCCACATGTTCTGGTGGCTGTACGGCCGCTCTGAGGGCCAGTCTGCGGGGCCCAGCGGGCTGCCTCTCATCCTGTGGTTGCAGGTAGGACTGCTGCTTCCTGTTCCTCATCACGGTCATGCTTTCTGTTTCACCTGACTGCCAGGAAACTGTTCTGCCGGAATCTTTGTCGATATTGTTGTTGTGTTGCACGGCATTCCAAAGAAGGCTATCCACAGTGTTTTGGTTAGACTTAGTGGATGGGAAGTTCAGCTGTGGCTCAGGGCAGGAGAGGAAGAAGTACTCGGATCTTGTACTTGAGTAAAAGTAGAAGTATGAGTGTAGGAATACTATTTTACAAGTAAAAGTCCTGAAATCAACAGTTTTGGCATCAAAATATACTATAAGTACTGTAGCCTACCAAAAGTACTCATTCTGCAGATTGGCTCATGTCAGAATATAGATATGTTTTGATTATAATTCAAAACGCTTGTGAATTTACTCCAGGGGCAACTGAAGTCTGATTTAAGAGTTGATTATATTTCACATCATTAATCCAAATCTGTAAGGTAACTGAAGGTATTAAAATAAATATAGTGAAGTACAAAGTAGCAAAACATGGAAATACTCAATTAAGGTACAAGTAACTCAAAATTGTACAGTACATGTAGTAAGTTACTTTACAACTCTGCTCAGGGGATAAAATGGTCCTATTAGAAGATCAGTGGTTGGACCCTCAGTCCCTTCAGTCAAAGTGTCCTTAGGCAAAATACTGAACCCCAGATTGCTCCAGTAGGTATGGCCGTTAATATGGAGGTGATTTTGTAAGTCGTTTTGGATAATAGTGTCAGCTTAATGTAAAGTGTTGTGTGGCTGTGAAGAGTGCACCAAACTAGTGAGGGACAAACTGGGCTATAGAACATGCATTTTGTTGGTGCCTATCACAGGGTCTCTCATACTTTGTATTGAGTTAGAAAATGTATTGTTTGGTTTGTCACAAATCCCTAAATGATATGGTGGCTCAGGGGGTCAACCTGTTGAAGTGTCCATGGGCAAGATACTTGGCATGTCTACTATATTGAAATGTATGCAAGTTCTTTTTTTTCTTTTTTTACCATTTGTAATTACTTTGGGTAGACACATCCAGTAAACACAAACATTTGGCCATGTCTTCTCACATTTAGAGGGTTTTTATATGTTGTTGTTCTCAACAAAGTAATATCAATTTACTAAGAAAACCGCTGGTTGGCGAATGTTGCTCAACATGTCGAAGTGTCCTTAGGCAAGATGTGGTATTGAAAGGTTTGGAAGTCACTTTGGATCAAAGAAACAACATTGTGTGATCAACAATGCAGGTTTCAAGACTCTGCAAGTTGATATTCACATCATGGAGTATGGAAATGAATGTCTCTGGGTTAGGACTAGCTGAACATTGAACATTGCTGTGGTGTGTTTAAAGCAGTTGAAAGGTAGCTTGTTGTAATGGGCATCGGCTATAAAACCCTTCTGTCGTGTGACTGAGTGACAGCAGTGTCGCTGCAAAGCAGAAACTGACTCATGAAGTAAAAATAAACAAGCTTAAAGATACTCTTGTGTAATACAGCTATTTAAATGTATCTATGACTGCTGCTACAGGAAGTAGCCCCTCTGCTCATACGTCACTATTGCTCAAGTGATGGTACAAATACTACAAGACCTTTGGTACTTCAGGGACTCCAGATGGGGTCCAAGAATAGCAAGCCGCAAGAATGTGTGGGAGTACATTAGTTCCTAATCCTAATGCTCTTAATGTTTTTCTTATATTAGCTTGTTTTTTTAATATTAATTTTATTCTCCTTGCTTTTTTATGACTGTTTTTTAAATTCCATTCTGCACTATTTCTTAATGTTTTTCATGTTTGTAAAGCACTTGAATAGCCTTGTGTTGAAACTAAGGTGCCTTGCCTCTCCCGAGCATGATGAGGATGTTTGCCCCTTGTGTCTTCAGGGGGGGCCAGGAGGATCAGGAAGTGGCTTTGGGAACTTCGAAGAGATCGGACCTTTGGACAGGGACCTAGAGCCCAGGAAGAGCAGCTGGGTAAGAGTTTGTTGGAGCGCTATATCGGTTTAGAGCAGGGGTGCCCAACCTTTTTTGAACCGAGAGCTACTTTTAAAGTTGCCAGTCTGCCGAGATCTACCAGTCCAAATAGAGGCGTAGCCATTACTGACAGCCTACTACCAGGTAAATACACACTTCTACTTGTATAAAACTGACCTTCGTACGATTAATACTTCATAAAATACTGCAGATCCTTTATCTTACCTCTTTCTAATCTACACACATACAAGTATTTAACTGAAGTTACACAACAGTGTTGTTGATACAGAGTTGGTGTATTCACACGTCACATACTACAGTGGGTAATGTCTTCAAGAAGCATTGAACAGTGCTGCCACATATGACACAGGAAAAAAAGAAAAGACTCTGAACCCTTTATTTGCCATTATATAAAAATAGTGTTGCTACAAAAGTATAAATTAAGCTTACTAATAAGACAACTCAGATCTGAAGCTACGCAGGAAACTGCTGCCAAAGTGCAATAAAAGAGACAACATTAATAGAATCAAACCCTTTTTTGTTGCATTTTAGTAGAGCATAAAAAGAAATGCCTTTTAATAGGATGCAAGCAACACTAGTTTCTTAACCTGAATTGATAATAGACTATAATCAATTTAAGTTTGCATTCTTATACCATTTTGTACAATAATTATAATGAATAAGTTCAAACAAACTAAAACGTACAGCTGATTAATAACGGTATCTAACTTGAGTTTTATCATATCAAAAACCTGTTGAAATGCTACTGTTATTTGTATTACGCATCGACAGCCTCCAGGAATGCTTCTTTCACAACTTCACCGTCTTTGAAAGACTTCATGTGTTTCGCAAGAACGTGACTGACACGATAAGATGCTATGGTAGCAGCCTTGCTCTTGTTGTTGGGCCTGGTGAAAATGGACAGCTGTGCATTTAGCTGTCCTTTCAGGCCCCTCCCCTTTTGGAGCGTAGGGCAGAATTAGGAGGGAATTCCGTCTCGTAGCGTTTGTGCACTGTTTTGAAAGGCCGCTCCTAAATTACCCTTCTTCGATAAAGCCACGTTCGCATTGCAGATGAGACGGATGGACTTTGAATTGGAGTGAAATTATATATTTTGGGCTTTTTTTGCTTCTGCCATAATTGCGGTCTTGTGTGTGTGCGGACTGTCACTCCTGTTGACGGTTGACACAGACAACCTCAGCGAAATAGTGCCCACTGCCCACCAGCCACGCCCCGACACATGGGGTCACGCCGGCCAATCACAAAGCTTTGATGCGTTCAAGTGCATTATTCTAGCACAGGAAGATTATGTTATAGGACATTAACGATAAAACAGAATATTGTTGTTCTATTTTTAGACACATCTCGCGATCGACTCGGAATCTCCCCGCGATCGACTGGTTGGGCACCCCTGGTTTAGAGGGTCTTCAGCATGTATTGTCTTCAGTGACTGTTATGCTAAATACTCATGTTCCTTGTTTGATGTTGCAAATGGAGCTGCTTTGATGGAAGACACATGTCAGACTTGATCTGACAATATGGTATTGTATCTTTCACCAAATTGTTCCTCTGATGTTTCAGGTGCAGGCAGCCAGCGTGCTGTTTGTGGATAACCCTGTGGGGACGGGCTTCAGCTACACAGACCGGCCCGACGCCTTCGCCACCAACGTAGCCACGGTGGCCTCGGACATGCTGGTGCTGCTGCAGCACTTCTTCACCCGGAGAGCCGACCTCCAGGTCTGTCACCAGTGCTGAACAGTGACACATGTTGACCCGGCTTCATTTTATAATACTGAAGGTTCTAAAACACTCCAGACATGCTGATTGAGTATAACTCACTTTTCATCACACTGAAGCTGGAAGTTCTGGTCCCGACGTGTAGAACAGAGCCGTCTCCAGCCGTCTGTTTTCTGTGTCACCTTGTCCTTAACCTTCAAACCCAATCTGCCTACGGGCAGTGTTGGAAGAAGTACTTATAAAAGTAGCAATACTAAACTGTAATATATTATTAGTTGGAAGTAAAAGTCCTGCATTCAAACATTTATTAACTAAAAGTACAAAAGTATCGGCTTCAATTTATACTTTAAGTATTAAAAGTCAAAGTACTCGGGACTAAAGGCTCCTTTCAGGACCGTGTAGATGAAATGATTGGATTATGATCAGTGGTGGAAGAATTACTGGGATCCTTAACGGATCATTTCTCAATTTGGGATCAATAAAGTATCTATCTAAAAGTAACTATACATTATTGTCAAAATACTCAAGTAAAAGTACAGAAGTTTTATCGAAAGAAAATGTATTTTAAGTATAAAAAAAGGCTAATTCTGCAGAAAAAGGCATCTATAAGTGATTTAATGATAATGAATGTGACAATATTATTAATATTGTTGCATTTTACTGTTTTAGACAAAGTTTTGATACACAATTTATTTATGTAAAGAAGTTTTTGTAATATATATTGTATTGGTTCACCTTGTTGTACCTTAAACAGTTAGTCCACTGTTTTTTAATGCAACATCTTAATAACCTGAACTTACATCACTACAAGCGGAATATGAAAACTATATTTGTAGGACATATGAAGGACTAATACTGCAGCCTACACAGGACATGATGATACTACAGTAGCTGCCTAGTGTATCCTGCAAGGCCTTTGTTTTCTGACGGAGGAAAAACTGCTAGTATCTACATTCAACTTGATGTCCTGGATCTCATGTTTCATGGTTACAGCCTTGGCTTGTTAGAAACGGTTTCCCCTAATTGTCTTTGTGCAGAGCGTGCCCTTCTACATCTTCTCTGAGTCGTATGGAGGGAAGATGGCCGCTGCGCTCTCCTTGGAGCTCACTAAGGTGACTTCAGAGTCCTTCAGTAACGATGGAAGTTCCCGTGTTTAACAGCTGCCATGTGATGATGAGTGGGCAGTCATGCAAGTCAGCAAGTTCTTCTGTAAAGTGCACGTAATCATCCTAAATGTTCTGCTTTATATATTTAATGACAACACTAATGTACATTTTGCACATTTCTGTTCAATACTACCATTTTTTAAAGTACCCAGCTCATCCTGTTTACATTCTAGTATACAGCACATATTTTATTTTTAAAATGTGTCACATACTTGGATGCACCTTTTTGTATATTTCTACTTCTTAACATTTATTTTTATTTCAAATAGTTTTAAACTAGTTCTACATTTGCTCCTTTTTCACAACCTATTTAATTTGACTGTTTGTTTGTTTTTGTTCTCTTCCATCTTTCTCGGGGTCAAACCACTTTTGTAAACCTTTTGTGATTGAGATGAAAATCTTCAGGATTCCTCACCGTGTCTCCTCTAACGTGTCTCCTCTAACGTGTCTCCTCTAACGTGTCTCCTCTAACGTGTCTCCTCTAACGTGTCTCCTCTAACGTGTCTCCTCTATTTCCAGGCTATAACACAGGGGACGGTGAAATGTAACTTTGCTGGTGTGGCTCTCGGGGACTCTTGGATTTCCCCCCTGGGTCAGTATCATTTATCAGGCAGTTTAATGAATTGCTCAGCATTACGTAGTTGTTACCTTTAAGAGCCAATCACAGGCAGTAAAATCCTCGACCGTGATCAAAGCTTTATCAAAGGTGTGCTCTGAAAAAAGGTTTCCTCCACCCACAGACTCCGTCATGACCTGGGGGCCGTACCTCTACACCACTGTAAGTCACACGCCTGGGACACACTTCTTCAGAGCTGGATTACACGGACCTACTTTACTAAAAGTAGTGATACGACAGTGTAGAAATATTATCGGTATCAAAATGTCACTTGAGTACAAGGGTAGGGGGCTTCAAAATAAAATTAAAGTACCAACAGTAAACATTCTTATTATGCAAAATGGACTATTACGAAACAATACATATTATTGTATGAATGTCAATCATTTAACACCTCAATATAGCAGATGTTACAGGTAGAGCTCATATTAATAATTATATACAACTTGCCAAAACACTATATTTTTGTATGAAGAATATGCATCGTATATAAATGGAATGCTGTAAAAAGTACAATATTTGTCTCTTGGATGGAGTGGAGTAGAAGTTTATTCTGCATAACATTGTCATTGCGTACAGTACTCCAGTAAATGTTCTTAGTTCCATTCAACATCCTCTTATTATAATGTGTCCCATTGAATATCTGTCCCCATGTGCCGTGCAGTCCCTGCTGGACGATGCGGGCCTGGCGGACGTCAGCAGTGCGGCGGAGGCGGTGAAGCTTGCTGTGGAGCAGGAGCAGTTTGAGAAAGCCACAGAGCTGTGGTCGGTGCTGGAGACGGTGGTGGAGCAGGTCGGTACTGTCAGGGTCTCACACGCAGAGCCATAGTCTCTGCTCTTGCAAGTTATTCTACATGTTACAATAGACTGTTGTATAGTGACCGGGGCCATGGTTCATGTCAGCTTGTGCCGTGGGGAGTCCTAAACACGGAAGTTATTTAGCATTTTAGCACTTCCAGCGGCGGCGCAACTTCCAACAGGAGTCATTTGGGGGGGGGCTCTTTGGAAAAAAGGTTGGGAACCACTGGTCTATGGTTTATACAAGCTAATAAGACTTTTGTTCTCAGACATTAAATACCCCACTGGTGAATGTCGGAAGCTTCCATGTATTATTAAAACAGTAGTTGCTCGTGGATCGCCGGAGCTGTATTAGATTAACATGCTTATTGTAGTTGTAAATGCACTGCCTTGATGGAGCAGATGTGTGGGCTGGACCTGTATTTTACAGGAAAGGAGTGAGCAGAGGGTCGAGACGTCGATTCTTGTTCTGTTTTCTGTGACTATCTTCCTCACCCCCTCAGACTTTCAGTTGCGCGCGCTACTGAAGAGACGGGCTACCATGGAAACCAAACAATGGTGTAGCTGTATTAAAGTCCGAGTGGAAACAGTCCTGAGTAAATCTGATTTTGTCAGAAATCAGGAAAAATGCGGGAGAAATATGATCCCGGGAGGAAATCGGGAGTCTCCCGCGAAAATCGGGAGGGTTGACAAGTATGCTAAGGTTAGCTTAATACTTATGCCGATTTATTTCCGCTTAATCCATAATAAAAGTGGTTTTAATATCTGGAGATTATCCTGCCGAACTAAACGTGTAAGTATCATAAACGTGCGTTTTCCACAGATCTCGTTTTCAACAATATTCTAAAATCCAATGGAAAAATCACATTGGCTTCAGTGAATGGATTAGAGTCTTTAATGACCACACAGCCAGGCTGGTGGAATTCGTGTTCAGTGCAGAGTATTACAGCTTGTTCCATACAGTTCAACATACAATAAAAAGTACAACACACAGCACAGGGCAAAGACATATCATAACATAAGGCGCATTCACACTGCGGTACTTTTCCCCAAAAGGTTCATGCGAACTTAGTTCATGATCGCGTTCACACCAAAAAGAGCCGGTACTAAAATTAGTTCATGCGAACCTTTTTACAGCGGCTCTTTTGTGAGAAAAGAGCTATATTTCTGATTGGCTGGGCGGATTGCAAACCACGCCCCGTAAAACTCCCAAAAAGTTTTGTGAAGCCGCCATTTTATTATCCTCGCATTAGCATTATTAGCATTAGCCCAGCACAGAAACACAGAGAGACTAACTTATGGCAACACAAAATAAAACATGGGAGCGGTGGAGATGAGGAGGTGTCGGCGTTCTGGCGATTTACTCGGAAGGCTTCAGTAGAAGCTGCTGGGAGTCCCAGCAGCTTCTACTGAAGCCAGTCCCCAACTCCGGGGACTTCCGGCTGGGGACTTTGGGCGGCAGTATACGCCGTGAAGTGGTTTGCGGCCTGCCAGTAAACCCAAAGCAGAAGAAGAAGAAGTGACGTCAGCGGCTTCATTCATTTGCCTAATCCTCTCCAGGGACTTTTTCCGGTGTGAACGCGATCTGTACTTAGTTCATGCGAACTAAAGAGTTTGCATGAACTAAGTTCGCATGAACCTTTGTGGGAAAAGTACCGCAGTGTGAATGCGCCTATAAAGTTCAAGGTGTGGTGGATTATTATTGTTCATTGGGTTATTTAGAGTCCATTTAGTGTCCGTATTGCAAATGGGAAGAAGCTGTTTTTGAAGCGAGCGGTTTTGGCGGACAGTGACCTGTAGCGCCTCCCTGAGGGCAGAAGTTGGAAGACATGGTGACCTGGGTGGGAGGGGTCAGAAATGATTTTCTTTGCCCTTGTGACAGTTCGTTGGTGGTGAAGTGATTCGAGTGATGGAAGCCTTGTGTTTTAAAGGTCCCATGTCATGCTTTACCGGTTATTACCCGCCCCCTTGTGTGTTATGAAGGTTTTTCTGCATGTAAACGGTCTGCAGAGTCACAAACCCTCAAAGTACACCCTGTAGCGAGTACAACTCTAACACAGAGAAGACCTGTCCATGCTGCCCCAGAACGGGGGACAGTTGGGGATTTCTCTTTTTCCATTGTTTTCTTCTTGGGTATTGTTACGTTACACACACACTCAATCTTATATATATTTAAAAAATATATATTTAAAAAAAATATTTTATTTTTATTTTTAATGAACAAGTTAAATATCATACAATTGGTATCAGTAAAATGTATAATCTACAATAAAATCTCGTTTAAAATTGTGTTACGATGTCTAAAGTTACTGATAAGTCACATGTTTCCTGCCTGGCCTTGCCCGTGGCATTAGTTTATCATTACCGGGCGCCGTGCAAGGAGCCCCCGAGCCAAACGGCAGCAACCAGCACGTTGCAAAAGTCTCAATAGTAAACTGTGCCGCCGAAACATAATTTCAGCCAATCGGCGCCGTCAAATATTCTGGTAACGAGGGCGCTCACGTTGGCGCTAGTGTTAATTTCGTCAGCTATTTTTTTATTTAGTTTTAGTCTTAGTCCTTTGTTAAATTTCCTTTTTAGTTTGTCATATTTAGTCACTTTCATCCTGTTTTTATTTAGTCAAGTTTTAGTCGACTAAAAGTCTGAGCATTTTAGTCTTATTTGAGTCGACTAAAACAGTAAACATTTTAGTCAAGATTTAGTCGACTAAAAGCATTTTAGTCTTATTTTAGTCAAAGAAAACTAATTATTTTAGTCTACTTTTTGTCAATGAAAACGGTTGAGTCTTTTTTAGTCATCAGATTATATAGAACATTTCAGTGAAACTAGTCTAGCCAAAACCAATAATTTGTCATTTTAGCATATATAAATAAATAAGATTATATCTTGTCCTTATTTGATGAAAAACACAGGTTGAATGATTAAGAAGCTTTGCAGAGAGTATCTGCTCAGGTTTGTGGTGTTTTACCAGCTGTGTTTTGGCCGCATTGCTTCCCTTCTGATGAAACAATGCATTCGCTTTTTTTCTCCGCCTCATTGTAGCGAAAATGGGCCCAAATATCACATCGTTTCTTTCTCCCAAGCAGTGGTGGCTTTGGACTTTTTCGTTGTCAGTCATTTTGACGGACAGCATCGTAACATTTCCGTCATAATCCATTATTACCCGTCGAGTGCACAATGTATCACTCACTCGCGCTGACGGGGGGGTATTCGGTTAACGCGAGTGCGACCACTGCTCCCAAGCCCTGTTGTTGCCATTTTATTTCCTGTTGAATAAGGTTAGTTAGACCATGAGTTGGACCCGAGTCTTCCTGACAGTTCAGTGTGCCGCTGCCCGGTGTAATTCAAATGTACCGCCGCGCGCAGCACAGAAACAGCTGCTGCTCTGCCGCAGCACCGGAAATGGAATTGCTGGGAGAAAAACGGACTGATCAGAAATGTAACGTTATCTTTGATACTATTTCGTCTCCTCATTTTTCGTCAACGGAAGTATAGAGAGATTTTGGCATAGTTTTTATTTAATAAACTACATTTTCGTCTCGTCACTTTTCGTCAACGATATTGCATGATGATTTCCTTGCCGTTATTGTTTACTGCCGTCATCGTCTCGTTTTCGTCATGGAAAAAAAGGTCGTTGACGAACATATTTCGTCATTGTTTTAGTCAACGAAATTAACACTAGTTGGCGCTTACGTGCGTTGACGTGAGTTGTTTTTTAGACTCGTGAGTGACCAAGGTGACGCAGTAGTTGGATGAGAATGGCTTCGTGTGCAGGTGGAGTCGCCGGACCTCGGTCCGCACCCAATTCCGTGCAAGAGCTACTCTCCAATCCTTTCGGAAGGAGAAGTTTGGGAGATAAATTGATACTTAAAGACCTTGGACCGGACCAACCTGATATGTATATATCGCAGCAAGCTCGTGAAAAAGACAAAACGTATCAACGAGGCTTCTCACGTAGCTGGTACACCAGAAAGGCTAGCTGGATGCAAACAGGTAAATGCTGTCTTTTGTTTCCCATGCTTGCTCTTCAAACAGCCGGGGACAGATACGATCTGTTCAGGAACTAGACAAAAGTTAAACAAGTACAAACCACAGACTGCCTGTGTCATGGAGAATACAGTCACTGGTTTATTTATGTCTGTAGGCCGTTGTTGTGAGTGTGGACGGTCGGAGCATACATAACGTTAGCTTAGCCAATCTCCATTTAGAAAACACGAATTTTAAAAGGGGTTTTTCGCCTGCCGTCTGTCTGCAGACTCGTCAAAGCATTAATTCATGGTTTTTACTAACCGGTATCAGTATGTTGTTGTTACGTCGGCATCATTTTGAAACGTGTATTACAATTCAATTATGTTCATTTTGTTGTAGCTGTAGCCCCCTTGCCAGCGATTCTCTCTCTAGTTTAGCATACTCAGCCCGACTCAGCCTGGTTGTTCCTGGCCCTAGAACCACGATTTTATGGGGCCAGAAAAAACTGTGAATTAGGACCCGCTAGCCGGTGTTGTCACATTATGCC